>NC_143042.1:5697500-5867500 GCF_057628025.1 Oncorhynchus mykiss | reverse complement strand
TGACCATGTATCAATACTAACATAACTATTACTGACCATGTATCACTACTAACATAACTATTACTGACCATGTATCATGTATCAATACTAACATAACTATTACTGACCATGTATCAATACTAACATAACTATTACTGACCATGTATCACTACTAACATAACTATTACTGACCATGTATCATGTATCAATACTAACATAACTATTACTGACCATTTATCAATACTAACATAACTATTACTGACCATGTATCAATACTAACATAACTATTACTGATCATGTATCATGTATCCCTTTATCTGTCCTACTATAAAATAAATATACTATAATGACATAAAATAGCGTAGTGGTCCATACTCATCACCCTGTGCCCTCTCCTCTCTCCCAACAGATATGCCAGGTGTTCAGCCCCACGTCCATGCTGTGCCAGGCCCCAGAGCTGCCCATCAGCCTGGGCAGGCAGAGGGAGGTGCCAGCGCGGCCCGATGAGTTTGGCTTCATCCTGGATGACGTGCAGGCAGTGCTGGCCCTCAACAACACGCCGTTCATCTACTACCCCAACCCCGAATTCGAACCCCTCCATGTGTCTGGGGTGCTGGAGCTCAAGCCTGGCTCCCCCATCATACTGAAGGTGAAGGGGGACTTGTTCCTCTCTCTCTCTCTCTCTCTCTCTCTCTGCCCTCTCTCTCTCTGCTCTCTCTCTCTCTCTCTCGCTCTCTCTCTCTCACGGTCTCTCTCTCTCTCTCTCTCTCTCTGCTCTCGCTCTGCTCTCTCTCTCTCGGCTCTCTCTCTGCTCTCTCTCGTCTCTCTCTCTCTCACGGTCTCTCTCTCTCTCTCTCTCTGCTCTCGCTCTGCTCTCTCTCTCTCTCGGCTCTCTCTCTGCTCTCTCTCGGCTCTCTCTCTCTCTCTCTGCTCTCTCTCTCTCTCCGCTCTCTCTCTGCTCTCTCTCGGCGCTCTCTCTGCTCTCTCTCTGCTCTCTCTCTGCTCTCTCTCTCTGCTCTCTCTCTCTCTCTGCTCTCTCGCCGCTCTCTCTCTCTCTCTCTCTGCTCTCTCTCTCTCTCTCCGCTCTCTCGGCTCTCTCTCTGCTCTCTCTCGGCTCTCTCTCTCTCTCTGCTCTCTCTCTGCTCTCTCTCGGCTCTCTCTGCTCTCTCTGCTCTGCTCTCTCTCTCTCTCTCTCTCTCTCTGCTCTCTCTCTCTCTCTCTGCTCTCTCTCCGCTCTCTCTCTCTCTCTCTGCTCTCTCTCTCTCCGCTCTCTCTCTCTCTGCTCTCTCTCTCTCTCCGCTCTCTCTCTCTCTGCTCTCTCTCTGCTCTCTCTCTCTCTCTCTCTCTCTCTCTCTGCTCTCTCTCTCTCTCTCTGCTCTCTCTGCTCGGCTCTCTCTCTGCTCTCTCTCGGCTCTCTCTCTCTCTCTCTGCTCTCTCTCTCTCTCCGCTCTCTCTCTGCTCTCTCTCGGCGCTCTCTCTGCTCTCTCTCTGCTCTCTCTCTGCTCTCTCTCTCTGCTCTCTCTCTCTCTCTGCTCTCTCGCCGCTCTCTCTCTCTCTCTCTCTGCTCTCTCTCTCTCTCTCCGCTCTCTCGGCTCTCTCTCTGCTCTCTCTCGGCTCTCTCTCTCTCTCTGCTCTCTCTCTGCTCTCTCTCGGCTCTCTCTGCTCTCTCTGCTCTGCTCTCTCTCTCTCTCTCTCTCTCTCTGCTCTCTCTCTCTCTCTCTGCTCTCTCTCCGCTCTCTCTCTCTCTCTCTGCTCTCTCTCTCTCCGCTCTCTCTCTCTCTCTGCTCTCTCTCTCTCTCCGCTCTCTCTCTCTCTGCTCTCTCTCTGCTCTCTCTCTCTCTCTCTCTCTCTGCTCTCTCTCTCTCTCTCTGCTCTCTCTGCTCTGCTCTCTCTCTCTCTCTCTCTCTCTCTCTCTCTCTCTGCTCTCTCTGCTCTGCTCTCTCTCTCTCTCTCTCTCTGCTCTCTCTCTCTCTCTCTGCTGTCTCTGCTCTCTCTCTCTCTCTCTGCTCTCTCTCTCTCTCCGCTCTCTCTCTCTCTCCGCTCTCTCTCTCTCTCTGCTCTCTCTCTCTCTCCGCTCTCTCTCTCTCTGCTCTCTCTCTGCTCTCTCTCTGCTCTCTCTCTGCTCTCTCTCTCTCTCTCTGCTCTCTCTCTGCTCTCTCTCTCTCTCTCTCTCTCTCTCTGCTCTCTCTCTCTCTCTCTGCTCTCTCTCCGCTCTCTCTCTCTCTCTGCTCTCTCTCTGCTCTCTCTCTCTCTCTCTCTCTCACGGTCTCTCTCTCTCTCTCTCTGCTCTCTCTCTCTCTCTCTCTGCTCTCTCTCTGCTCTCTCTCTCTCTCTCTCTCTCACGGTCTCTCTCTCTCTCTCTGCTCTCTCTCTCTCTGCTCTCTCTCTGCTCTCTCTCTCTCTTCTCTCTCTCTCTCTCTGCTCTCTCTCTGCTCTCTCTCTCTCTCTCTCTCTCTCTCTGCTCTCTCTCTCTCTCTCTGCTCTCTCTCCGCTCTCTCTCTCTCTCTCTGCTCTCTCTCTGCTCTCTCTCGCTCTCTCTCTCTCACGGTCTCTCTCTCTCTCTCTCTCTCTGCTCTCTCTCTGCTCTCTCTCTCTCTCTCTCTCTCTTCTCTCTTCTCTTCTTTACATGTTTATAGTCTACATAGTCTAGTTATATCAATGTATGCATACCATTTAAACAAAACAATACCTTACCCAGTCCAATGCCATTTCCTTCCTGTTTCTCAGGGGCGGAACTTCCTCCCACCCACCAATACCAACGGTAATAACGGCAAGCTGAACTACACGGTTCTGATTGGTGATAAACCTTGTCTGTTGACCGTGTCAGACAACCAGCTGCTGTGTGAGTCGCCCAACCTGACAGGGCGACACAAAGTCTTGGTGAGTGACACACACACACACACACACACACACACACACACACATACACACACACACACACACACACACACACACTGGTCCCCATTCCAACCCCCCCACCCACCTCCTGCTGTCCCGGGCCAGGCCCAGACTATAATCTAATCGGACCGTTGGGTTATACTGTCCACTCTCAACATTCAAACAGAGAAACAACAAATAACTGTTTCAATAAGAGGGATTAGGCAGGCACAAACTCAATGAAGGTTCCATTTGTGGTTCTGAGACGCTTCCTGCTCTGCCACCTGGACCAATGATTGATGGGCAGCAGAAGAAGAGAGACAGGCTACCAGACCCATTACTGTAAAATAGAGCAAGACAGACAGAGAGAAAGGCTACCAGACGCATTACCGTAAAATAGAGCCGGACAGAGACAGGCTACCAGACGCAATACCGTAAAATAGAGCGAGACAGACAGAGCGACAGGCTACCAGACGCATTACCGTAAAATAGAGCCAAACAGAGACAGGCTACCAGACGTATTACTGTAAAATAGAGCCAGAGAGACAGGCTATCAGACACATTACCGTAAAATAGAGCCAGACAAAAATCAAGACAGAAAGAGAGACAGACAAACAGACATCAAGGCAATATGTCTCTTTCTCTGCTCTGTTTTATTCATGTTTATAACAGTGGACCATTCAAGATGCATTTTATTCCCGCTGATTCACAATCTCATTTCATAAACCACTTATGCAGTTTTGTTTCACAATAACCGTTGGAATACAAGGTTTCTGATGACACCACCCAGGAGGTTCACAAAGACAGAACCTTCAGAACCACGGTCTAAGTGTGTCCACACAATAATCGTTGGAATACAAGGTTTCTGATGACAGCACCCAGGAGGTTCACAAAGACAGAACCTTCAGAACCACGGTCTAAGTGTGTCCACACAATAACCGTTGGAATACAACGTTTCTGATGACACCACCCAGGAGGTTCACAAAGACAGAACCTTCAGAACCACGGTCTAAGTGTGTCCACACAATAACCATTGGAATACAAGGTTTCTGATGACACCACCCAGGAGGTTCACAAAGACAGAACCTTCAGAACCACGGTCTCAGTGTGTCCACACAATAATCGTTGGAATACAAGGTTTCTGATGACACCACCCAGGAGATTCACAAAGACAGAACCTTCAGAACCACGGTCTAAGTGTGTCCACACAATAACCCCTTTTCTCCTCTCCCCTGTCTCTAACCCCTTCTCCACTGTCTCTCCACCTCTCCCCTGTCTCTCCCCCCTCTCCCCTGTCTTTCCCCCCTCTCCCCTGTCTCTCACCCCCTCCACTGTCTCTCCCCCTCTCCCCTGTCTCTCCCCCCTCTCCACTGTCTCTCCCCTCTCCCCTGTCTCTAACCCCTCTCCCCTGTCTCTCCCCCCTCCACTGTCTCTACCCCTCTCCCCTGTCTCTTTCCCCTCTCCCCTGTCTCTCTCCCCTGTCTCTCCCCCTCTCCCCTGTCTCTCCCCCCTCTCCACTGTCTCTCCCCCTCTCCCCTGTCTCTCCCCCTCTCCCCTGTCTCTCACCCCTTCTCTCCTCTCTCTCCTCTCTCTCCCCCCTCTCCCCTGTTTCTCACCCCCTCTCCCCGTCTATCACCCTTCTCCCCTCTCTCTCCCCCCTCTCCTCTCTCTCCCCCCTCTCCCCTGTCTCTCACCCCTTCTCTCCTCTCTCTTCTCTCTCTCCCCCCTCTCCCCTGTTTCTCACCCCCTCTCCCCTGTCTATCACCCTTCTCCCCTCTCTCTCCCCCCTCTCCTCTCTCTCCCCCTCTCCCCTGTCTCTCACCCCCTCTCCCCTGTTTATCACCCTTCCCCCCTCTCTCTCCCCCCTCTCCCCTGTCTCTCCCCCCTCTCCCCTGTCTCTCACCCCCTCTCCCCTGTCATTCCCCCCTTTCCCCCCTCTCCCCTCTCTAACCCCTCTCCCCTGTCTCTCCCCACTTTCCCCCCTCTCCCCTGTCTCTCCCCCCTCTCCCCTGTCTCTCCCACCTCTCCCCTGTCTCTCCCCCCTCTCCCCTGTCTTTCCCCCTCTCCCCTGTCTCTAACCCCTCTCCCCTGTCTTTCCCCCCTCTCCCCTGTCTTTCCCCCCTCTCCCCTGTCTCTCCCCCCTCTCCCCTGTCTTTCCCCACTCTCCCCTGTCTCTAACCCCTCTCCCCTGTCTCTAACCCCTCTCCCTTTCTCTCTCCCCCCTCTCGCCCCTCTCCCCTGTCTCTCTCCCCTCTCCCCTGTCTCTAACCCCTCTCCCCTCTCTCTCCCCCCTCTCGCCCCTCTCCCCTGTCTCTCTCCCCTCTCCCCTGTCTCTAACCCCTCTCCCCTGTCTCTAACCCCTCTCCCCTCTCTCTCCCCTCTCTCGCCCCTCTCCCCTGTCTCTAACCCCTCTCCCCTGTCTCTCTCCTCTCTCCCCTCTCCCCTGTCTCTAACCCCTCTCCCCTGTCTCTAACCCCTCTCTCCTGTCTCTAACCCCTCTCCCCTGTCTCTAACCCCTCTCCCCTGTCTCTAACCCTTCTCCCCTGTCTCTCCCTCCCCAGGCCCGTGTGGGCGGCATCGAGTTCTCCCCGGGCGTAGTCCACATCACGTCAGACAGTCCGCTGAGCAGCACGGCCATCATCAGCATCGCCGGCGCCGGTGCCCTGCTCATCCTCTTCATTGTGATAGTGCTCATTGCATATAAACGCAAGTCACGCGAGAGCGACCTCACCCTGAAGAGGCTACAGATGCAGATGGACAACCTAGAGTCTCGTGTGGCCCTGGAGTGTAAAGAGGGTAAGGATTCACATTATTTTTACATTTTCCATGACACCCAAAAGTAAAATTCCAATTCACACACTTATCAAGAGAACAATCCCAGGTCGTCCTTACTGTCTCTGATCTGGTGTACTCAATAAACACACGTTTCATTTGTCAATGATGTCATTTTTTATTAAGGTATCTTTGCTTTTACTCAAGTATGATGATTGAGTACTTTTTCCAACACTGTCAATAGAGTCAGCGAAATGCTGTTGCATGAGCAGCACCACAGTTTGTGATGGGCAAGATGCAAGACATCGCTCTCACACAGTATCTGCACGTGTGCACGGGTTCACCTCCCGCTGTTACAACGTGGTACCCACGGGACAGAAACAGTGGAGAAGTTTAGCCTCACGCTCCAAAGCTCTTAGTTGTTGCGGAAATTGACCCAATATGCTCTTTACTCTGTGTATCTACAGTTGAAGTCGGAAGTGTAAATACACTTAGGTTGGAGTCATTAAAACTCGTTTTTCAACCACACTACAAATTTCTTGTTAACAAACTACAGTTTTGGCAAGGTGGTTAGGACATCTACTTTGTGCAAGACACAAGTAATTTTTCCAACAATTGTTTACAGACAGATTAATTCACTTATAATTCACTGTATCACAATTCCAGTGGGTCAGAAGTTTACATACACTAACTTGGCTGTGCCTTTAAACAGCTCGGAAAATACCAGAAAATTATGTCATGGCTTTAGAAGCTTCTGATAAGCTAATTGACATAATTTGAGTCAATTGGAGGTGTACCTGTGGATATATTTCAAGGCCTACCTTCAAACTCAGTGCCTCTTTGCTTGACATCATGGGAAAATCAAAAGAAATCAGCCAAGACCTCAGGAAAAAAAATGTAGACCTCCACAAGTCTGGTTCATCTGTACAAACAATAGTACGCAAGTATAAACACTATGGGACCACGCAGCCGTCATACCGTTCAGGAAGGAGACACGTTCTGTCTCCTAGAGATAAACATAGTTTGGTGCGAAAAGTGCAAATCAATCCCAGAACAACAGCAAAGCACCTTGTGAAGATGCTGGAGGAAACAGGTACAAAAGTATCTATATCCACAGTAAAACTAGCCCTATATCGACATAACCTAAAAGGCCACTCAGCAAGGAAGAAGCCAGACTATGGTTTGCAACTGCACATTGGGAACAAAGATCGAACTTTTTAGGGAAATTTCCTATGGTCTGATGAAACAAAAATGGCCATAATGACCATTGTTATGTTTGGAGGAAAAAGGGGGAGGCTTGCAAGCCGAAGAACACCATCCCAACCGTGAAGCACGGGGGTGGCAGCATCATGTTGTGGGGGTGCTTTGCTGCAGGAGGGGCTGGTGCACTTCACAAAATAGATGACATCATAAGGTAGGAAAAGTATGTGGATATATGGACAATGATCCCAAGCATACTTCCAAAGTTGTGGAAAATGGCTTAAAGACAACAAAGTCAAGGTATTGGAGTGGCCATCACAAAGCCCTGACCTCAATCCTATAGAAAATGTGTGGGCAGAACTGAAAAAGCCTGTGCGAGCAAGGAGGCCAACAAACCTGACTCAGTTACACCAGCTCTGTCAGGAGGAATGGGCCAAAATTCACCCAACTTATTGTGGGAAGCTTGTGGAAGGCTACCCAAAACGTTTGACCCAAGTTAAACAATTTGAAGACAATGCTACCAAATACTAATTGAGTGTATGTAAACTTTTGACCCCATTATGATGACATTTCACATTCTTAAAATAAAGTGGTGATTCTAACTGACCTAAGACAGGGGATTTTTACTACGATTAAATGTCAGGAATTGTGAAAAACTGAGTTTAAATGTATTTGGCTAAGGTGTATGTACATCCGACTTCAACTATACGTCATGTCGCTGACTCTACCTTTAAGGAGACTGTTTGTCCGTTTATCCCCTCAGCCTTTGCCGAGCTGCAGACAGACATCCATGAGTTGACCAGTGACCTGGACGGAGTGGGCATCCCCTTCCTGGACTACAGGGCCTACACCATGAGGGTCCTCTTCCCTGGCATAGAGGAGCACCCTGTTCTCAGGGACCTGGAGGTAAGAGCTGCCCTGTCAACTGCCTGACCAAATATCACAACGGCTGCCCTATCATCTGCCTGACTGAATTTCACTTCAGTTTAGGTCCTAAACATTGTTCCTCGTTAAATCCCTGACGTAGAAAAACACGCATATCTCAAAGTGGTTTCCATCAATGCATTCTAATTCAACAGTATAAAAGCAAATGAAAGGCACAGTGGGGTTACGGGCAGAATTAAAGCTGTCGTTGTTTGTGCTCACGCTCGGTAAACAAATAACACTGTCTCTCATTAGTGCTTGACGCAGTAGTCCAGTCAAATCTCTTGTTAGTAATGGTAACAACATGTGACAAGACTGTTTCTCAGAGTCGAGGACAAATTAAAAGTATAGCGGAGAGAAAAGCACATCAACTCTGAACTGACAAGCTAGTTATTTATTCCCTAATAACAGTGATGGACAGTGATAATTGAACAACTTCTAGCTGCGAGGCACCGATTTCACAGGCTCAGAGTCGACCATGCGGGTGCCTGATGAGAATTCCCCGTTATAAGAAAAATTAATGATGTTTTAATTGGTATAAATGTCCCGTTATATGAGGGAGTTTAATGTGAAATGAAACCTAATGAAAGTAGCAGTGGGCTCATCTCTGGCTGGTGATAGCTGGTTAATTGTTATTGATGTGGGAGATGATACAGGAAATAGCCCTTATTGGGCTTGGAGCAAATAAAGTGTGGATGGGCAATCTCCAACAGTGCATATTCATAGTTTGTAGAGTGAATTTGATTGGGTTGAATCTCTCTCTCTCTCTTTATAAAAGGATTAGAGCTAACGTCTCAATGACTCAAATGTACTAATATTAGCGACGACTCTAGGCCTACCTGTTAAATCTCAAGAAGATATACATTGTATTTTTCCTCAGAGAATATGGAAAATGGATGCCTACCTTTTCTCCTGATTTTGTGATAGTAATCAGTAGGTGGGATGTTGAATAGGACTGTTTGATTATGGGGCTACAGTGGGATGTTGAATAAGGCCGTTTGATTATGGGGATACAGTGGGATGTTGAATAGGGCTGTTTGATTATGGGGCTACAGTGGGATGTTGAATAGGGCTGTTTGATTATGGGGCTACAGTGGGATGTTGAATAGGGCTGTTTGATTATGGGGATACAGTGGGATATGGAATAGGGCTGTTTGATTATGGGGCTACAGTGGGATGTTGAATAGGGCTGTTTGATTATGGGGATACAGTGGGATGTTGAATAGGGCTGTTTGATTATGGGGCTACAGTGGGATGTTGAATAAGGCTGTTTGATTATGGGGCTACAGTGGGATGTTGAATAAGGCTGTTTGATAATGGGGCTACAGTGGGATGTTGAATAGGGCTGTTGTTTGATTATGGGGATACAGTGGGATGTTGAATAAGGCTGTTGTTTGATTATGGGGCTACAGTGGGATGTTGAATAAGGCTGTTTGATTATGGGGATACAGTGGGATGTTGAATAAGGCTGTTTGATTATGGGGCTACAGTGGGATGTTGAATAGGGCTGTTTGATTATGGATGATACAGTGGGATGTTGAATAAGGCTGTTTGATTATGGGGCTACAGTGGGATGTTGAATAGGGCTGTTTGATTATGGGGCTACAGTGGGATGTTGAATAGGGCTGTTTGATTATGGGGCTACAGTGGGATGTTGAATAAGGCTGTTTGATTATGGGGCTACAGTGGGATGTTGAATAGGGCTGTTTGATTATGGGGCTACAGTGGGATGTTGAATAGGGCTGTTTGATTATGGGGCTACAGTGGGATGTTGAATAGGGCTGTTTGATTATGGGGCTTCAGTGGGATGTTGAATAGGGCTGTTTGATTATGGGGATACAGTGGGATGTTGAATAAGGCTGTTTGATTATGGGGATACAGTGGGATGTTGAATAAGGCTGTTTGATTATGGGGATACAGTGGGATGTTGAATAAGGCTGTTTGATTATGGGGCTACAGTGGGATGTTGAATAGGGCTGTTTGATTATGGGGCTACAGTGGGATGTTGAATAAGGCTGTTGTTTTTATTATGGGGATACAGTGGGATGTTGAATAAGGCTGTTGTTTGATTATGGGGCTACAGTGGGATGTTGAATAAGGCTGTTGTTTGATTATGGGGATACAGTGGGATGTTGAATAAGGCTGTTGTTTGATTATGGGGCTACAGTGGGATGTTGAATAAGGCTGTTGTTTGATTATGGGGATACAGTGGGATGTTGAATAGGGTTGTTTAATTATGGGGCTACAGTGGGATGTTGAATAGGGCTGTTTGATTATGGGGATACAGTGGGATGTTGAATAGGGCTGTTTGATTATGGGGATACAGTGGGATGTTGAATAGGGCTGTTTGATTATGGGGATACAGTGGGATGTTGAATAAGGCTGTTTGATTATGGGGCTACAGTGGGATGTTGAATAGGACTGTCTCATGGTACATCTCAACAAATCTCCACTGTTTCCCTCTCTCCCTCTTTCTCTCTCTTTCTCTCTCTCTCTCTCTCTCTCTCTTTCTCTCTCTCTCTCTGTCTCTCTCTCTCTCTCTCTCTCTCTCTGTCTCTCTCTCTCTCTCTCTCTCTCTTTCTCTCTCTGTCTCTCTGCTCCTTTTTATACATGTTTTATTGAACCTTTATTTAACTAAGCCAGTAATGTCAGACGTTATGAAATAGACGAGGGTTTAACAATAACTCTTGCACAGTGTGAACTGCAGATGACTGTGTCCTCATGGAAAGCGACAGCGAGGAAACTTGTGCTCCCTGACAGACGCGTCGCATAGAGAGACCGTTGCTCTCTCCAATCGATCCTGACAGATCAAAAAATGTCATCTCTGTAGGTGCAATTTATGAAAACGGGAAATCGCACGCCGACTGACTAGACTAGCGTAAACGGCGCGGGGACAATTTCCGCCCGTGGAGGGGAATACACCACACACGCTGCTTTCATCTTGCGTCAGCTTTGCCTGGGAACAACGTTCATATTGTGGAGTCAAAGAAATAAGCAGGGCTCTCAAAAGACTTAGTTCAAATGACTCCACCTTCAAAAGGTGCAGAACTCCTCGCTCTCCCAGATATCCTCCCATGCTGACTCTCCCAGATATCCTCCCATGCCGACTCTCCCAGATATCCTCCCATGCCGACTCTCCCAGATATCCTCCCATGCCGACTCTCCCAGATATCCTCCCATGCCGACTCTCCCAGATATCCTCCCATGCTGACTCTCCCAGATATCCTCCCATGCTGACTCTCCCAGATATCCTCCCATGCTGACTCTCCCAGATATCCTCCCATGCTGACTCTCCCAGATATCCTCCCATGCCCACATTCCAGGCTGTAATCATTAGCACACACAGTCATTTGAGAGAACCAGGTCTTAACAGACTGCCATTTGAGAGAACCAGGTCTTAACAGACTGTCATTTGAGAGAACCAGGGTTAAACAGACTGTCATTTGAGAGAACCAGGTCTTAACAGACTGTCATTTGAGAGAACCAGGTCTTAACAGACTGTTATTTGAGAGAACCAGGGTTAAACAGACTGTCATTTGAGAGAACCAGGGCTAAACAGACTGTCATTTGAGAGAACCAGGTCTTAACAGACTGTCATTTGAGAGAACCAGGTCTTAACAGACTGTCATTTGAGAGAACCAGGTCTTAACAGACTGTCATTTGAGAGAACCAGGGCTAAACAGACTGTCATTTGAGAGAACCAGGTCTTAACAGACTGTCATTTGAGAGAACCAGGTCTTAACAGACTGTCATTTGAGAGAACCAGGTCTTAACAGACTGTCATTTGAGAGAACCAGGTCTTAACAGACTGTCATTTGAGAGAACCAGGGCTAAACAGACTGTCATTTGAGAGAACCAGGTCTTAACAGCTAGGTTGGTTATTACTGCGTTGTCGGAACTAGAAGCACAAGCATTTCACTACACTCGCATTAACATCTGCTAACCATGTGTATGTGACAAGTAACATTTGATTTGATTTGAATTGAGCCAGTGGAGTGATAATGGATTTGGCTGGAATGGGAGATGCCAAGGCCATGGAATGAGTTATTCCCCACAGTCAGTCAGTCTATAGTCTATCCCTGGATGTCTGATTCCTCTAGTGTTGGGTCCATGTTACTCTAATGACGAGGGATGTAGTGATGTCTGATTCCTCTAGTGTTGGGTTCATGTTACTCTAATGACGAGGGATGTTGTGATGTTATGTTACACCCATGACTTGGGCCAGGTGTTTGGCATGACCATGTGGTCCTTTGTATCTCAGTTGGTAGAGCGTGGTGTTTGTAATGCCAGGGTAGTGGATTCCATTCCCCGGACCACCCATGTGTAAAATGTATGCATGCATGACTGACCCCAAACCTTGACCCCAAACAGTCTCTGTATCTGAGACAAGTGTGACCTCTGACGGGGCGGCATGTTAGTGGTTAGAGCGTTGGACTCCCCGTGCTGACAAGGTAAAAATCTGTCATTCTCCCCCTGAACAAGGCAGTTAACCCACTGTTCCTAGGCTGTCATTGAAAATAAGAATTTGTTCTTAACTGACTTGCCTAGTTAAATAAATAAATTGTCATCTAAGCGTATCCGTCTCTCCTCCCTTTCCTCTCTTCTTCTCCTCCCTGTCTCCCAGGTGCCGGGCTACAGACAGGAGCAGGTGGAGAAGGGCCTGAAGCTGTTCGGCCAGCTCATCAACAACAAGGTCTTCCTGCTCTCATTCATCCGCACGCTCGAGTCGCAGCGCGGCTTCTCCATGCGCGACCGCGGCAACGTGGCCTCGCTCATCATGACAATGCTGCAGAGTAAACTGGAGTACGCCACCGATGTCCTCAAGCACCTGCTCTCTGACCTCATCGACCGCAACCTGGAGAGCAAGAACCACCCCAAGCTGCTGCTCCGAAGGTGAGGGGAGAGGGGAGAAGTGTGTGTGTGTGTGTGTGTGTGACTCTCGTGGGCCATCTCTGGCCTCATTAAGACAAAGGCCTTGGCTCTGTCCTCACCTCTCTGTGTCTGGGGAGAGGGGTGAGTGACTTCACTTCTACAGAACACCTGCACAAACTCACACACACACTTCTCTATCTCTCTTCATCACTCTCTTCTCTTGCTCTCTTTCTCGCGCTCTCTTCATCACTCTCTTCTCTCGCTCTCTTTCTCTCTCTCTCTATCTGCGACAGAGTGAATGATTGGGCCCTCACGGAGCTCTTAAGCATTTAAGCTCTGAACAGCCGACTAATGTTAACATCAACGTTGCATTAGCTTTATCCTACACATTAACACTCATAGATTTCCACTCAGTGGTAATGGACAACTGTGGCTGTGGGTTTGCTTTCCCTCTCCAAGCCGTTCTCAATTTATCATTAATACCAATGTTCGTACTTCTTCTCCAACTCTAACTCTCTAGAATGGCTGGTTTATGCTAAAACTAAGAACAGGGTAAAATCCTTATTTACTATATAGTGCAGTACTTTTGGCCAGGGCCCATAGGGTGCCATTTGGGATGCGTCCTTTGAAACTGGACTTTGTCGAATTAGTGTATTAGTCAAGCAGCAAGCCGATCAGCCACGCCTGATCGCTCCATATTCACTGTTTCATGGCGGTGACATGTGGAATTAACTTCAATGACATTGAAATGATCACTTTGTCTCAGAAACATGTACTACTCTGACACGCACATCATTAGAATATAATTACCATTAATTAGCGGAGAATCCAATTAAAAAAAGCTGTAAAAATCCTCACTTGAAAAATAAATGGGATTGTTAAAAGCCCTAGCTACTCCCAGCTCAATCAGCACTTCCCTGTGTGTCAGTCTGTATCATATACACAGTACCACCACTTCAATTCAACACCATATCACCACCGTATATGGTGCTGGAGGTGTTGTGACCATCTCGGTTACCCTTGAAAAAGACGTTGGTCCGTGTGGTCGTTGTATCACACATTTGCTCAGGGTGCTCACTGCTCAGTCAGCCTCCCCAATGATTTGATAGGCATATCGTAAATGAATTTAATCTTCCTAATTTCAATTGCAAACCTCCCGTCCTCCCTCGGGCGAAATCCTCCTCCCCAATGAAGATAGACACAGATTCCTCTGTTCGCTAGCTGTTCACTAACATGGGAGCGTATTGAGCGTATCGTTGTGTCAGAAAATGAACCGCATATTCACATCATGAAGGAGACGTTTAACAGAGACATCTTGGATGCGGCATTTGATTAATGCTGTATGGGCAAGGCATGATTAATCGCACCCAGAGCTTCCGGAGCCATTACCAGGCAGTAAACTCCTTCAATCCCAAATGAAACAATACTACAGTACTTACTATAGAATTCTGTAGTATAGTGTAGAATATTATACTAAACGATGTAGTGTCACTTGATCGTGTATAGTACTTACTATAGAATGTTGTAGTATACTGCAGAATACTATAATAAATACTACAGTTTTATCTGAAAAGAAACACTGTAGTAAATATTTGAGTAATGTCTACAGTATATATGCAAATACTAGTGTATTTAATTTGCATATAACCTGCCCAATCCCCTCCCCAAAATCCCAATTTGTGCCACCCATAAGTGAGAAACCTACATGCCAAATACAGACCATATATTGTGTTCCCTACAGGTTATAGAAAAGAGCAGAAGCTCTGAACTCTCTGTTCAGACCACAGTCCTCTCTACCTAAAGGTTGTGGAAAATGTGATCTTTAAGTATTTGTCCAGTAGGTTGCCTCAAGGCGAAAGCCCCCACTCCTATATCAAAGACAATAAAACAAAAACACTATAGTAAAAAATACATTAATGTCAGCAAAACACTACAGTAAATATTACAGTATAATACAGTCTGTAAAAACAATACTGGAACTACCAGACTAGAGGGGCTAGCTGCTGGAACACTACCAGACTAGAGGGGCTAGCTGCTGGAACACTGTCAGACTAGAGGGGCTAGCTGCTGGAACACTGTCAGACTAGAGGGGCTAGCTGCTGGAACACTGTCAGACTAGAGGGGCTAGCTGCTGGAACACTGTCAGACTAGAGGGGCTAGCTGCTGGAACACTGTCAGACTAGAGGGGCTATCTGCTGGAACACTATCAGACTAGAGGGGCTAGCTGCTGGAACACTGTCAGACTAGAGGGGCTAGCTGCTGGAACACTGTCAGACTAGAGGGGCTAGCTGCTGGAACACTACCAGACTAGAGGGGCTAGCTGCTGGAACACTGTCAGACTAGAGGGGCTAGCTGCTGGAACACTGTCAGACTAGAGGGGCTAGCTGCTGGAACACTGTCAGACTAGAGGGGCTAGCTGCTGGAACACTGTCAGACTAGAGGGGCTAGCTGCTGGAACACTACCAGACTAGAGGGGCTAGCTGCTGGAACACTGTCCGACTAGAGGGGCTAGCTGCTGGAACACTATCAGACTAGAGGGGCTAGCTGCTGGAACACTGTCAGACTAGAGGGGCTAGCTGCTGGAACACTGTCAGACTAGAGGGGCTAGCTGCTGGAACACTGTCAGACTAGAGGGGCTAGCTGCTGGAACACTACCAAACTAGAGGGGCTAGCTGCTGGAACACTGTCAGACTAGAGGGGCTAGCTGCTGGAACACTGTCAGACTAGAGGGGCTAGCTGCTGGAACACTACCAGACTAGAGGGGCTAGCTGCTGGAACACTGTCAGACTAGAGGGGCTAGCTGCTGGAACACTGTCAGACTAGAGGGGCTAGCTGCTGGAACACTGTCAGACTAGAGGGGCTAGCTGCTGGAACACTGTCAGACTAGAGGGGCTAGCTGCTGGAACACTGTCAGACTAGAGGGGCTAGCTGCTGGAACACTGTCAGACTAGAGGGGCTAGCTGCTGGAACACTATCAGACTAGAGGGGCTAGCTGCTGGAACACTGTCAGACTAGAGGGGCTAGCTGCTGGAACACTGTCAGACTAGAGGGGCTAGCTGCTGGAACACTACCAGACTAGAGGGGCTAGCTGCTGGAACACTATCAGACTAGAGGGGCTAGCTGCTGGAACACTGTCAAACTAGAGGGGCTAGCTGCTGTAACACTGCCAGACTAGAGGGGCTAGCTGCTGGAACACTATCAGACTAGAGGGGCTAGCTGCTGGAACACTACCAGACTAGAGGGGCTAGCTGCTGGAACACTGTCAAACTAGAGGGGCTAGCTGCTGGAACACTGTCAGACTAGAGGGGCTATCTGCTGGAACACTATCAGACTAGAGGGGCTAGCTGCTGGAACACTGTCAGACTAGAGGGGCTAGCTGCTGGAACACTGTCAGACTAGAGGGGCTAGCTGCTGGAACACTGTCAGACTAGAGGGGTTAGCTGCTGGAACACTGTCAGACTAGAGGGGCTAGCTGCTGGAACACTGTCAGACTAGAGGGGGTAGCTGCTGGAACAGTACCAGACTAGAGGGGCTAGCTGCTGGAACACTACCAGACTAGAGGGGCTAGCTGCTGAAACACTGTCAGACTAGAGGGTCTCTAGGCTGGAACACTGTCAGAGGGAGAGGGACATTCCTTCTCTGATTACTTCGTAACCATCCGTATTTCCAGGCACCATTTTGCTTTTCTTTTGGCCCCATTTGAGTGTTGATAACCTGGTAAATGCAATATTAAACATGCTGTCATTAGGGTGTGGAATTACATTTTCCCTCAGGGGATCATTTATGTTTATTCATTTGATTATAGACTGTGTTACCTACCTACCTACCTAACTAACTAACTAACTAACTAACTAACTAACTAACTAACTAGGTATTTCCATCACATTTCCACTCTAGGCCGTCCCTCACTCTCCCCAGCTTGTATCCGTCAGTCTCTTCACCCACCTCAAACTGTTGCATTGTATTTCTATACGTCTCCAGCATGGCTTCTAACGTCTTCTCACACCATCCTTCAAACCTCTTCCCTTATCCTCTTCTGATCATCCACTCATGCCATCCACAGCCCTCCCTGGCGGGTGTAAACTCCACCTAGCAGTCCTCCAACATCCCAGCATGCCTCTCTGTGTGTCTCTGTGAGGGCCAGCGGTGGGGCGTCACCCTTAGTAATGAGCTAACTGTTAACAGCTAGCGTTAACACACACAGTAACCTCAGTGTGGAGGCTAACTATTAGCTGCTAGCGCTAACACACACAGTCACCCTCAGTGTGAAGGCTAACTTTTAGCCGCTTGTGCTATCACACGTGGCCATCCTCAGTCTGGCTAACCTTTAGCTGCTAGCCCTAACACACAGTCACATACTTCCTGCTTGGCCCTGGATACACGCCCAAAATAGAAGAGACACCCAGACTCACTCAGCTGTGATGGGAAGGCTAAATCTGGGCTCGGAGTAACACCCCGTCCCCCCCGTCCCGTCCCGTCTCGTCCCTCAATATATCTCTCCCTTTCCCCTCCCTCTGTGTCCTCCCAATCTCCCTCTCTCTCATTGTCTCTCTCCATATCTCTCTCTCTCTCGCTCTATCCATCTATCTCCCGCCCTCTCTCTCTCTCCCCCCCCCCGCCTCTGCGCAGGCCATCTCTCTCTCTCTCTCTCTCTCTCCCGCCCTCTCTCTCTCTCCTCCCCGCCTCTGCGCAGGCCATCTCTCTCTCTCTCTCTCTCTCATCTATCTCCCGCCCTCTCTCTCTCTCCCCCCCGTCTCTGCGCAGGCCATCTCTCTTTCTCTCTCTTTTCTCTGCCTTTCCCCCTCTTTGCCTTTTTACTTGATTACTAAATCACTGCTCAAAGTGCATAAGCAGGGCATCTCTGGCACTGTGTCCAGACCAGCTTCCCATCACCGCTTCCAAGACAAACTCTCCACCCCTCTCCACCCCTCTCCTCCCCTCTCCTCCACTCTCCTCCACTCTCCACCCGTCTCCTCCACTCTCCACCCCTCTCCTCCACTCTCCACCCCTCTCCTCCACTCTCCACCCCTCTCCTCCACTCTCCTCCACTCTCCACCCCTCTCCTCCACTCCACTCTCCTCTCCTCCTCCACTCTCCACCCCTCTCCACCCCTCTCCTCCCCTCTCCTCCTCTCTCCACCCCTCTCCTCCACTCTCCACCCCTCTCCTCCACTCTCCTCCACTCTCCACCCGTCTCCTCCACTCTCCACCCCTCTCCTCCACTCCACTCTCCTCCTCCACTCTCCACCCATCTCCTCCACTCTCCACCCCTCTCCTCCACTCTCCACCCCTCTCCTCCACTCTCCTCCACTCTCCACCCCTCTCCTCCACTCTCCTCCATTCTCCTCCACTCTCCTCTCCTCCACTCCACTCTCCTCTCCTCCTCCACTCTCCACCCCTCTCCTCCACTCTCCACCCCTCTCCTCCCCTCTCCATTCTCCTCTCCTCCACTCTCCATTCTCCTCTCCTCCATTCTCCTCCACTCTCCTCTCCTCCACTCTCCTCTCCCGCCTTTCTCTACATCCCCATCTGCCCGTCTCAACCTCAGCTGAGGCACACCACCAGGCAAACTAACTAACGAGAGACTTCCACAACCATCTGTCGCATTTCTGCGCCCTCCTCTGTCAGCCCCCTCTCCTTCCTCCACCCCCCCACCCCCTGCTTACACCCTCTCATTCTCTCTTCATGCATACTGAAATAGCTGCTGAACCTTTTCCACGGCTCAGATTTCTTTCATCCATCTATGATATAATATATCATTTTAAAAATCGGGGCTACTATTATTTCCTTTAACCAGCAACCGTCCATCTGCATCTCCTGATGCACACACACACACACACACACACACACACACACACACACACACACACACACACACACACACACACACACACACACACTGATAATAATCAGTAGGAGCTAAAGGTCCTCTGATTATACTGTGAGGATTATCTCAGTAGTGCTAGTAAGAAGACGTCAGCCTGAGCACTGAGACTGGTTCTACGTCCCAAATTGTACCCTATTCCCTATGGAGTGCACTACTTATGATCAGGGATGAGGTCGTGAAAAAAGTAGTGCAAAAGTAGTGCTCTATAAAGGACATAGGGTGCCATTGGGTACGCAGCCTGTGCTCTGCGTCAGACAGCCAATCTTCTCCCCAGGAGCCCGAGTGGGAAACTGAAATCATTTCTGACTTCATGCTGTGGTGCTTTAACACGTGGGATTGGAGGAAGGGGGCGTGGCTAGCAGCAGAGCTACAACGTAGCTGCGTGTTTGGTTAACAGAGAAAAGGCTTGTGACCCCCACTTGGCCCAGAGGAGGGTAGAGTGAAAAACATCACTGAGAATCCTGTCCTTTAACATCTTATTGATTTTAAGAGCTTATCTATCACAATCAATAACACCCTAGGACGATATGGTATACAGAACCCTCATTAATGACCTCTGGTGTCAAAACTCTGTTTGTAAGCCACATCTGTTGTTTCAGCACCCATGGTTTAGATTATCATGATCAGTGCGATGCCAGATGCCTGTAAAGAAATGCCTGTGGGATGAGTGGGAGAGCTGTGAAGATACATTGAGCGTTAAGCCTCCGTTTTATAGAGCGTCGCTCTGCACGACATACTAATGCGTCCCACCGGATCTGCAATCCAGGAATTCTCTGGTTCCCATGTCACGTGCAGAGGCAAAACGACTGCTCTGTAACCAGGGGAAACTAAGTACCAACAAGTTGACTTGGTTGACTGGGTGCCAAGCAGGCACACTACTTCATGCCAACATGCAATATCACAGAGCATTACAGCCATGTTAACTTATCAGTAACGTTACTGATACGTTGTAGAGATGTGGCAGTCGAGACGAGGTTGAGGAGGTTGTTGGACCGTTGTGGACATGTTAGGTACAGCAGCCCTTCATCCCATCTTCCCTATAGGCAGGGCTTGGATAGAGGATGGACATTTGGACTCCCTGTGGGGCCGTGCCAAAACAGATCATTACTGGAGGGCCTGGCACGCACTGACAAAAAAACCCACAAACACACACAGTTACACAGTTACACACACCTTTCTGAACACGTTCTTTATGAACACACACACACACACATAAAATAACAAAAAGAGGAGAAAACGCGGGAGCTGAAAGAGGAGACAAAGACTCAAGTCATTCTGTTATTCTTCCATTTTACTGAGACCCCTCCCTCCCTCTCCAAGTCATTCTGTTATTCTTGTCTTTTACTGAGACCCCTCCCTCTCCAAGTCATTCTGTTATTCTGTTATTCTTTAATTTTACTGAGACCCCTCCTCCCTCCCTCTCCAAGTCATTCTGTTATTCTTGTCTTTTACTGAGACCCCTCCTCCCTCCCTCTCCAAGTCATTCTGTTATTCTTGTCTTTTACTGAGACCCCTCTCTCCCTCTCCAAGTCATTCTGTTATTCTTCCATTTTACTGAGACCCCTCCCTCCCTCTCCAAGTCATTCTGTTATTCTTGTCTTTTACTGAGACCCCTCCCTCCCTCTCCAAGTCATTCTGTTATTCTTGTCTTTTACTGAGACCCCTCCCTCTCCAAGTCATTCTGTTATTCTTGTCTTTTACTGAGACCCCTCCCTCCCTCTCCAAGTCATTCTGTTATTCTTGTCTTTTACTGAGACCCCTCCCTCCATCTCCAAGTCATTCTGTTATTCTTCCATTTTACTGAGACCCCTCCCTCCCTCTCCAAGTCATTCTGTTATTCTTGTCTTTTACTGAGACCCCTCCCTCCATCTCCAAGTCATTCTGTTATTCTTCCATTTTACTGAGACCCCTCCCTCCCTCCCTCTCCAAGTCATTCTGTTATTCTTGTCTTTTACTGAGACCCCTCCCTCCATCTCCAAGTCATTTCTTCTCCACCTCTCCCTTTTACACTCTCTTTTCATCCCTTTGATTGATGTGCTGAATTTGTCTACATGGAGACCATTTGGATGTGTGAATGATTACAAGTAAGGGGACAGGGTCTGAGGGGAGAGGAGGGAGAGAGAATGAGGGAGTGGAGGGGAGGAATAGAGTGAGGGACACATGAAAGGAAAGATGAAACGTGACCTCCCTGACCCCTGGAGCCGAGGACTCTCTCGGCCGCCGCACCAACATAAAAATGCGGGCGCAAGCAGAGCAGGATGTTAATCCCATCCAGGTGTTGTGCCAATTCTGGTTGGCAGGGGGTGCCAGGCCCGGCCTATTGGCACAGCGGGCACAATCCTCCATCTCTAATTGCGATGGTCCTCCTAAGAGGTGCCAGGAGGGCTCTGAGTGGAGGGGAGAGGAGGGCTCTGAGTGGAGGGGCCAGGAGGGCTCTGAGAGGAGGGGCCAGGAGGGCTCTGAGAGGATGGGCCAGGAGGGCTCTGAGTGGAGGGGCCAGGAGGGCTCTGAGAGGATGGGCCAGGAGGGCTCTGAGTGGAGGGTCCAGGAGGGCTCTGAGAGGAGGGGCCAGGAGGGCTCTGAGTGGAGGGGCCAGGAGGGCTCTGAGTGGAGGGGCCAGGAGGGCTCTGAGAGGAGGGGCCAGGAGGGCTCTGAGAGGATGGGCCAGGAGGGCTCTGAGAGGAGGGGCCAGGAGGGCTCTGAGAGGAGGGGCCAGGAGGGCTCTGAGAGGAGGGGCCAGGAGGGCTCTGAGAGGAAGGGCCAGGAGGGCTCTGAGTGGAAGGGCCAGGAGGGCTCTGAGTGGAGAGGCCAGGAGGGCTCTGAGAGGAGGGGCCAGGAGGGCTCTGAGTGGAGGGGCCAGGAGGGCTCTGAGTGGAGGGGCCAGGGGGGCTCTGAGTGGAGGGGCCAGGAGGGCTCTGAGAGGAGGGGCCAGGAGGGCTCTGAGAGGATGGGGCCAGGGGGAGGCTGCAGGTGGCAACCGAATGACACAGGGGGCAAGGGGGCGTGCACACACACACAATGGCCTAATCCTGAAATATTGATGCCTGTGGCCATGCCTCATTGAGGTGGTGGTGGTGGGGGGGGGTGGGGGGGGGGGGGGGTTTCTTGGCAGATTACCCACCACACAGGAGCCAGAGACGTGTCAAAGGATATCCGATCCCCGCCTCTCGCCTTTCAGACCCTGCTGTTTGTTATTGTGCACATGAATACTATCCATTCACACGGTATGGCCGCCTGTGGTAGCCCAGTGAACGGTGCCCCGATTAGTCCCGCCAGCGGAGCGCCCACTGGCACGAGAGACCGGACATAACAGAGAGAGAAAGAGAGCAGGGCGATGGATGTGTGCAGTCACTTTCTATTGTAATGTGATGTGCTGTGTCGTCCCAGACAGTGGGTGTGAATGGGCTAAGGAGGGAGAGGTTAATAATGAGGCCAGTATTATTACAGGCCCTTCTAATGACATCAATCCCAATGGGATCAAATAAAGGTTTTAATTGCTTTCTCTTCTATTAAGACCCCAGCGTAGCTTAGGTGCCCTTGGCGTGCCTGAATATAAAAGGCATCGGCAGTAAGATTGGGGGCCTTTAGAAGTGAGAGCCAAAAATGCAATGATGTTTTTGTAACAAAAGCCCCTATTCATTACAACAGTCCTGGTTTTGTGGGGAATTTGATGATCATATTGAGTATTTGTGATGGTTGTGAGGGATGGCATGTTGATGGAATGTCTCTGTTGATTTCAGGACGGAGTCTGTGGCAGAGAAAATGCTGACCAACTGGTTCACCTTCCTGCTATACAAGTTCCTAAAGGTCAATGTCTGCATACACTTCACTCTGATACATTCTGCTTTGCTCACCCATTCAGCTCCTCTAGCTTCATGTCTGTGAGAGTGTAATATGGTAAAGTGTGTGTGTGTGTGTGTGTCTGTGTGTCTGTCCGTGGGCGTTTGTCCATGTCTGTGAATGTGTGCGTGTGTTTGTTTGTTTGTGTGGACGTGTCCCCACAAGAATAGTCCCCACAAGAATAGTAAAAAATAGTAACATTTTGTTAGTCCCCACAGGGTAAAATGCTGTTTCTAGGGGGTTTAGGGTTAAGGTTAGAATTAGTATTGGCATTACAATTAGGTTTAGGGTTAGGAAATGGCATTACAATTAGGTTTAGGGTTAGGAAATGGCATTACAATTAGGTTTAGGGTTATGAAATGGCATTACAATTAGGTTTAGGATTAGGAAATCGGGTTCGTGTTAGGGTTAGGGTTAGGAGCTATGGTTAAATTTCTGGTTAAGGTTATATTTTTGACACCAATCTCTGTCTCTGTCTGTCTGTCTGTCTCTCTGTCTCTCTGTCTGTCTCTCTCTATGTCTCTGTCTCTCACTCTCTGTCTCTGTCTGTCTCTCTCTCTGTCTGTCTGTCTGTCTCTCACCATCCCTCTCTACACAGGAGTGTGCTGGCGAGCCCCTCTTCTCCCTCTTCTGTGCCATCAAGCAGCAGATGGAAAAGGGGCCTATAGACTCTATCACTGGCGAGGCGCGCTACTCGCTCAGCGAGGATAAGCTCATCAGACAGCAAATCGACTACAAGATGCTGGTAAGGGTCTGGGGTAGGAACTGGGCTGGGGTAGGAACTGCATTTTGTGGGGTGGGGAGGGGAAGGAAGGGGTTTTGGACATGGTAACACCCAGCCACCCGCCTCCTTTCACGCCTGACTGGAAGAGGGCTCACTGACCTCACTTTCTTTTAGAGACTGGAACTGACAGAGGGAGGAGGCGAGGAAGAGGGGGGAGGAGGCGAGGAAGAGGGGGGAGGAGGCGAGGAAGAGGGGGAAGGAGGCGAGGAAGGGGGGGGGGGGCGAGGAAGAGGGGGGAGGAGGCGAGGAAGAGGGGGAGGAGGCGAGGAAGAGGGGGAGGAGGCCAGGAAGACTGGTTGTTTCCCTGGTCTCTCTTTCTGTTCTACTCTCTGATCACCTTCATTCCTCTCCTCCACCACTGTGACCTGAGCTGACTGAGGGAAGACAAGACACCCAGCCAGGCAGTTTGTTACTACCTCAATGTCTCTGTAAGACAAATCAAACCCTTCCCAGGAAACATACAGTGTGGCTCAGATAGCCTGGAGAGCAATAGAGTTATTTCAGTTGGCCGTGAGAAACAGTATCTCTGTCTCAATCAATCTAGAAGGATTGATGATGGAGTGGCCCTTTTACAACATGTAATTATCTGCTCAACGATAGAGGTCTAGAATTGTACTGGGAACAGCATGGGACCATGAAGTATTTTATTTTCTCTTTCTTATGTAAATGGCCTCCTTCTTTCCCTTGGACCATGTAATTACATCTGGCGAGAGCCTCAATTGCGTAGATGATGATGATGATGATGATGATGGCTGATGTATTCACTGTGAATGATAATAACCGTGCGATAATAATTAGCTTGTTAACCACTCATCGACTCAAGGTAGCCATGCCGTGTCAGACTCCCCCTGGGAGGCCAGTTTCTCTGAATACCCATTTCTATTACAGGGAAGACTTTCACCAGACTTGACAGGTACAGAATGGCCTCTTTCAAACCTGATATCCAACGACCACGCCATAGTTGAATTATTGTCATCCCACAGAATGTGTCTCCATCTCCAATATAATTATCAGCCGAGACACAGCACACCTGAATCCCATCAACTCCTGATGTGGTTCTCTATTCTATAGAAAAACTACCTGTCCCTGTTCTCTACAGGTGGTGATCTGTACTCCTATTGTAATAGCAGGAGTATAACTCCAAGTCCTGTCCCTGTTCGCTACAGGTGGTGATCTGTACTCCTATTGTAATAGCAGGAGTATAACTCCAAGTCCTGTCCCTGTTCCCTACAGGTGCTGAACTGTACTCCTATTGTAATAGCAGGAGTATAACTCCAAGTCCTGTCCCTGTTCTTTACAGGTGGTGGTCTGTACTCCTATTGTAATAGCAGGAGTATAACTCCAAGTCCTGTCCCTGTTCTCTACAGGTGGTGATCTGTACTCCTATTGTAATAGTAGGAGTATAACTCCAAGTCTTGTCCCTGTTCTCTACAGGTGGTGATCTGTACTCCTATTGTAATAGCAGGAGTATAACTCCAAGTCTTGTCCCTGTTCTCTACAGGTGGTGAACTGCATCCACCCGGACAATGAGAAGAGCCCTGAGATCCAGGTGAAGGTGTTGAACTGTGACTCCATCAGCCAGGTGAAGGAAAAGATCCTGGACGCCATATACAAGAACGTTCCCCACTCCCACCGACAGAAAGCCTCTGACATGGACCTAGGTAAGATCCCCGTTCATTAGGGCACTCTGTAGCAAAATGTTATGCAATGGAAAACGGAAACATTCCTTATTGGAAATCCGTTCGGGACCGTTTTGTGCCGGGTGAATACAAGTCTGATCAGTCAATGAGCCCCTTTTTCTACAGCAACCATATACCGGTACAAAACAGCAACCATATACCGGTACAAAACAGCAACCATATACCAGTACAAAACAGCAACCATATACCAGTACAAATGGAGAAAATGTTCCCTGAAGTTGAAAAGGTTAACACCTGGAATTATTATTGCAAATATATATTGTATTTTCTGTTTTTAATTGACGAACATTGAGTTTTCCATCACGTGGATCAGTTATTGAACATGTGGAGGCCATTGTGAGAGTTCTTGTGTTCCTCCACACCAGGGATGTTAAACTCATTCCAGAGGGCTTAGTGTCTTCTGCTTTTTGATTTCTCCTTTCAATTAAGTCTTAGACAACCAGGTGAGGGGAGTTCCTTACTAATTAGTGACCTTAATTCATCACTCTGGTACAAGGGAGGAGCGAGAAACTCGCAGCCACTCGGCCCTCCGTGGAATGAGTTTGACACCTGTGATCTACACCCATTGATTCTCAAGACTTCTTCTTCAAATTACAGTAGTGTTCAGAGAGACTCAACACCAGCCTCCCTGCATAGATCTCAGGAGAGTTGAGTCCAGCAGACCTCTTCTCTGGCTCCTAAGTCTGGTGCTGTGTGATTGTTCTCTTCCCTCTCTGACTCCCCATCGATCCAGCCCTGTTGACCACAATCTGACTCACATGATTGATCAAGTAATCAATGGAGAGGCTCTCAGATCCCCAAACCTCCTCAATCTTGTTTTTTTTTTCTGTGAAACTTTCGAAGAAATCTGCCTTCTTTTCTTTCTCTCCAGCTTTCTCTTCTTCTCTCATTCTTTCTTACTTCCTGTTCTCAGTAGACTGGGTTGTCATTTTCTTCAGTATAACAACACTACCTCAACAACCTTCACTCTGCAGTCTCACAACACTACCTCAATAACCTTCACTACTTCCCCCTCAGCAGTATGACAACACTACCTCAATAACCTTCACTACTTCCCCCTCAGCAGTATGACAACACTACCTCAACAACCTTCACTACTTCCCCCTCTGCAGTATGACAGTACTACCTCAACAACCTTCACTACTTCCCCCTCTGCAGTATGACAACACTACCTCAACAACCTTCACTCTGCAGTCTCACAACACTACCTCGATAACCTTCACTGCTTCCCCCTCAGCAGTATGACAACACTACCTCAATAACCTTCACTACTTCCCCCTCTGCAGTATGACAACACTACCTCAACAACCTTCACTACTTCCCCCTCTGCAGTATGACAACACTACCTCAACAACCTTCACTACTTCCCCCTCTGCAGTATGACAACACTACCTCAACAACCTTCACTACTTCCCCCTCTGCAGTATGACAACACTACCTCAACAACCTTCACTACTTCCCCCCTCTGCAGTATGACAACACTACCTCAACAACCTTCACTCTGCAGTCTCACAACACTACCTCAACAACCTTCACTACTTCCCCCTCTGCAGTATGACAACACTACCTCAATAACCTTCACTACTTCCCCCTCTGCAGTATGACAACACTACCTCAACAACCTTCACTACTTCCCCCCTCTGCAGTATGACAACACTACCTCAACAACCTTCACTCTGCAGTCTCACAACACTACCTCAACAACCTTCACTACTTCCCCCTCTGCAGTATGACAACACTACCTCAACCTTCACTACTTCCCCCTCTGCAGTATGACAACACTACCTCAACAACCTTCACTGCTTCCCCCTCTGCAGTATGACAACACTACCTCAACAACCTTCACTGCTTCCCCCTCTGCAGTATGACAACACTACCTCAACAACCTTAACCTTCACTGTAGGAGCTCCGATGTTCTAGAATCCCTCCACTCCCCAAAGCCTTTATCTACAACACTGGGCTCCACACAGAGACCTGGGAGGATTGGGATATAGGGGCAATCTCATCTTACTCTGGTTTTCTCCAAATTCATCCTTTCTTTCCTCTCCTTTTTTCCAATTCCCTCTCTCCTCTTCCTTTGGTTTGTTTACTCTGGCCCAACTGGAGACTCAGGTCATTTGCATGTTGATGGAAAGATGTACAGTACAGAGAGAAAACAATAGGAGGCTTTGTGTTTCCTGGAGATTTCTGATGCCAAAGTTGTTCTCCGCACCCCTCCTAGGACGTGTTTCATCATCTGCCCTGTGATTGCTGCTTTGTTGGTCTATTTGTGATTGGAATAGGAGATGACAGTGACCGACGCCAGGCGGGAACAACACCGACACAGTGACACATTCTTATATAAACTCAAATGCGGCAAACAAAAGAATATCACCTCCTTGTTTGTTTTCCACAGTATATTTTATTTTCATTATAATGTGAGGGAATACAGTGGTGGGGTTTCTCTACAGTGGTGAGGGTGGTGGGCTATTTCGTATGTCTTTGGGGTGGCGTATCTGTTGGAGGTGGTGTTGTATCTCGAGTGTGTGCGGTGGTATGGTTTCTCTTGAAGGGTGCTGTGGTTGGATTACTCTTTAGGATGCTTTGGTGGGGTATCTCCTGAGGGTGCAACGGTGTGGTATTTCTAGCTGAGACTGAAAGTCCAGCTGAATGGGGTAGCAGTGGTGTGGTTTCTCCTGCCCTAGCTAGTTCCCAGTAATGACAATAAGAGACAGTTCAGCAGGGGTTTAGCGCTGGTCGATGGTGGAGAGCACTCAGCGTGGGGGCCAGGGGCCCGCCACAGATGAAAGAGGAAGTAGGGACCTTGGCTAGCAGTGGTAATCACATCCATCGATCGAGAGGGCCCAGCGAAGGCCCCCGATCCGCTCTCTATCAAAAAGCAGAGTGGGTGATTAATTTCCCTTCCTTTCTTTTCCCTCTTTCTTCTTGTCCTCCCTCTCGTTCTCTCTTGCTACTAACACTCGTTGTCACACTCGTTCTACTTCTCGGTATCGCTACTTTGTGGCCTGGGAATCTCATGCTGGCCTCAAAGGAAGGATTCCAGGAACTCCAGATCTGTTTCCCTGTAGCCACTCCCCTTCTCTTCCCACCATCCAGACATACATGGCTCCTGCAGAACCAGTGTATATGTGTCGCAGGTTGACATTCACTGTCATGAATCTTGCCCTGGAGGCAGAAATTAGCAATTCTTCACTACACGGGCCATCTAGAAAGTCAAAACTGGCTATATTGTAAAAATAGGTTTAAAATCAGATTTGATGACTTTGTGGCTGTGTCAGTCAGTGACCACTCTACAGTGCTGCCACCAGGGAAAGATTCATGACAATAAATGCCAACCTGCGTGTGTGACATCAAAGGAGTGTACAAAAAGAGAGCGTGACATGGATTCACTATGTGATAGTGATCACTGCATCTTGTGGAAAAGGTCATTCTGAGCAGGCTGGATATAAATCTCTCTTTCTCCCTGTAGTGCCCTAACCTGTCTTTACCTTTGCCCCCTCACAGAGTGGCGCCAGGGCAGAGGTCAGCGTACGATCCTGATGGACGAAGACCTCTCTACCAAGATTGAGAGCGACTGGAAGAGACTCAACATGCTTGCTCACTACCAGGTACACGCATCACTATCTAGAACAGTTAACCCACTGTTCCAAGGCCGTCATTGAAAATAAGAATTTGTTATTAACTGACTTGCCCAGTTAAATAAAGGTGTGTGTGTGTGTGTGTGTGTGTGTGTGTGTGTATATATATATATATATTTTTTTACATATCTACATTCTGACTTATGACCAGTTATATGCATCACTATCTAGAACACACATATCTATACAACCAGGTACATGCATCACTATCTAGAACACACATATCTATACAACCAGGTACATGCATCACTATCTAGAACACACATATCTATACAACCAGGTACATGCATCACTATCTAGAACACACATATCTATACGACCAGGTACACGCATCACTATCTAGAACACACATATCTATACGACCAGGTACACGCATCACTATCTAGAACACACATATCTATACTACAAGGGACATGCATATCTAGAGGTGGAGTCATACCCATGTTCACTCAGGACAGAGAGGGTAGAAGTATAATTCATTGTATTTCTATAGGGTACACTGATCCGTAATGGAGAAGATTGAAGATAACTCCCAATACGCTGTACAGAAGGGACTGGTGATTTGCTAGTGTACCAACAAAGCCTGTTTGAGACAAGCAAAATGGATGATTGGAATGAACTGTAGTTTGTTTTCCCCTCCAGTGTGTATTTGCAATATCAGAACTAAACTATTCCCTCTCATAGTGTATAATACAGTGTTTCCATGTAAATATTATGCTGCATAGTGTTCAGTTTGAGGTAAACCGATGGTCCAGATTAGGCTCTAACTATTAGAGTATCCACTTCCAGGTAAATACATGTTTGAGATGATTGACTTCCAGGTACTACCATAATGGTACACTAGATAAATTCATATTGCACACTCACTCACAGGTAAACTCACTCCACCTGAGTGTCATTCCATTTCCAGGTAAACTTTTGCAGCTAATCAGCCAGTCAAAATGCTGGCTCAACCTCATAAATGTTTCATCAAATAGATTACCCTGTAAAGGTCTCTTTGCAAAACACACACACACACCACTCACGGCTCTTTTCTCAAATAGACCTCCTGATCTCATCAGACGGAGCCGGAGGGAGATTTGTGTTTTGAGTTTGTTTATTTGTTTAACTGATTCTATCTATACCGCCTGCCTCACCATATCTCCCGCCTCCCTCCTCCCTCCTCCCTCCTCCCTCGCTCCTCCAGCCTTCTGAGTTCAAGAGTCATCAGCAGCTGTCTTTGTTGTCTCTGTTTCCAAACGCCGCCATTCGACAGACAGACAGCACCTTTACCCACTGCCACATGTATTTCCCCCCAAACACTGAAGGAAACAGGAACTCATTAAAAATCAGACTTTGATTAGAACTCTGCAAGTCAGAGTTGACGGTAGGAAAGCACCTAAACTAGTATTACAAGAGTAAAAGTACCAAAGAGACTAGAGAGGCTTCACAAGATGTCTACGCACGCAACCTGACAGTATTGCACACGTGTTGTGTCCGATCATGTTGGTTTAGGTTGTTGACGCGTAGGACTGATGATGCCGTTGGATCAGTCAGGCAGAATGTTTTTCAGAGTCGCGTATCAGTCCGTTTCAATAATGTCTGATGGCCGCAGACAAAGGGAAGAGGAAGAAGAGGCAGAATTCTGTTTTAGCAGGCTTAAAAGCCTCTGCCAAGCTATTGAATGGACACGCACATCCTTTGACAGTTCTAAATGGACTATGTTGATTTCTCCAGCCAATAGACTAATAGACTAATACATGGCACCGAAGAACATGACTGACGTTTTACATTCTCCCAACCAATTGTGCAATTTTGTACATTTTTGTGTATGTTTTGTGTAACTTATTTTTTTACTTATTGTGTATGTTGCTGCTACCGTCTCTTATGGCGGAAAATAACTTCTGGACATCAGAACAGCGATTGTTCATCTCGGACTGGAAGAAACTGTTTCCTTTAACGAGTCCGACGAGAAGGAAATCCTGCTTTCACTGGAACAGGCTCAGATCCACGCCTTTTGCATGAAGAAAAGACGCCGGAAAAGGGGATAATGAATATTTTGCACGCCCTATTTTTCAGTTTTTTATTTGTTAAAAAAGTTTGAAATATCCAATAAATGTCGTTCCACTTCATGATTGTGTCCCACTTGTTGTTGATTCTTCACAAAAAAATACAGTTTTATATCTTTATGTTTGAAGCCTGAAATGTGGCAAAAGGTCGCAAAGTTCAAGGGGGCCGAATACTTTCGCAAGGCACTGTACATATCCCAACCAGAAGCCATGGATTACAGGCAACATTCTCATCTAGCTAAAGGCTAGAGCTGCTGCATTCAAGGAGTGGGAGACCTATCCGGACGCTTATAAGAAATCCTGCTATGCCCTCAGACGAACCATCAAACTCTGACGCTCGTCGGATGCGGCAGGGCTTGAAACTATTATGGACTACAAAGGGAAACCCAGACGCGAGCTGCCCAGTGACGCGAGCCTACCAGACGAGCTAAATGCTTTTTATGCTTGCTTCAAGGCAATCAACACTGAAGCATGCACGAGAGCACCAGCTGTTCTGGATGACTGTGCGATAACCCTCTCAGTAGCTGATGTGAACAAAACCTTTAAAGCCGCTGGGCCAGACGGATTACCAGGACGTGTACTCAAAGCATGCGCAGACCAACTGTCAAGTGTCTTCACTGACATGTTCAACCTCTCCCTGACTGAGTCTGTAATACCTATGTGTTTCAAGTAGACCACCATAGTCCCTGTGCCCAAGGAAGCGGAGGTAACCTGCCTAAATTATTACCGCCCGTGGCACTCACGTTGGTAGCCATCAAGTGCTTTGAAAGGCTGGTCATGGCTCACATGAACAGCATCCTCCAGGACACCCTAGACCCACTCCAATTTGCATACCACCCCAACAGATCCACAGATGACATAATCTCAATCGCACTCCACACCGCCCTTTCTCACCTGGACAAAAGGAACACATGTGAGAATGCTGTTCACCGACTACAGCTCAACGTTCAACACCATAGTGCCCACGAAGCTCATCACTAAGCTAAGGACTCTGGGACTAAACACCTCCAACTGCAACTGAATCCTGGACTTCCTGATGGGCTGTCCCCAGGTGGTAAGAGTAGGCAACAATACGTCTGCCAGGCTGATCCTTAACACTGGGGCCCCTCAGGGGTGTGTACTTAGTCCCCTCCTGTATTCCTTGTTCACCCACGACTGGGTGGACAAACACAACTCCAACACCATCATTAAGTTTGCTGACGACACAACATTGATCACCGACAACGATGAGACGGCCTATAGGGAGGAGGTCAGAGAACTGGCAGTGTGGTGCCAGGACAACAACCTCTCCCTCAATGTGAGCAAGACAAAGGAGTTGATCGTGGATTACAGGAAAAGTCGGGCCGAACAGTGTCCACATCATCAACAAACTATCATAGTCCAAACATACCAAGACAGTCATGAAGAGGGCACAACAAAACCTTTTTCCCCTCAGGAGACTGAAAAGATTTGGCATTGGCCCCCAGATCCTCAAAAGGTTCTACAGCTACACCATCGAGAGCATCCTGACCGGTTGCATCACCGCCTGGTATGGCAACTGCTCGGCATCTAACCATAAGGTGCTACAGAGGGTAGTGCAAACGGCCCAGTGCATAACTGGGGCCAAGCTTCCTGCCATCCAGGACCTATATAATAGGCGGTGTCAAAAAGGAAAGCCCATAAAATTGTCAGACTCCAGCCATCCAAGTTATAGACCGTTTTCTCTGCTACCGCACGGCAAGCGGTACCGGAGCGCCAAGTCTAGGACCGAGAGGCTCCTTAACAGCTTCTACCCCCAAGCCATTATACTGCTGAACAATTCATAATTATCTATTTACATTGACCCCCCCCCCCCCCCCCTTTGTACACTGCTGCTACTCGCTGTTTGTTTGTTACCTATGCATAGTCACTTTGCCCCCACCTAGATGTACATATTACCTCAACTAGCCTTTACCCCTGCAAACTGACTCGGTACTGGTGCCCCCTGTATATAGCCTCATTATTCTTATTATGTTCATTTTTATTATGACTTTTTATTTTAGCCTACTTGGTAAATATGTTCTTCTTCTTGAACTGCACTGGTTAGGGGCTTGTAAGTAAGCATTTCAACAGTAAAGTCTACACTGTTGGTTAAGGGCTTGTAAGTCAGCATTTCAACAGTAAAGTCTACACTGTTGGTTAAGGGCTTGTAAGTAAGCATTTCAACAGTAAAGTCTACACTGTTGGTTAAGGGCTTGTAAGTCAGCATTTCAACAGTAAGGTCTACACTGTTGGTTAAGGGCTTGTAAGTCAGCATTTCAACAGTAAAGTCTACACTGTTGGTTAAGGGCTTGTATTCAGCATTTCAACAGTAAAGTCTACACTGTTGGTTAAGGGCTTGTAAGTCAGCATTTCAACAGTAAAGTGTACACTGTTGGTTAAGGGCTTGTAAGTAAGCATTTCAACAGTAAAGTCTACACTGTTGGTTAAGGGCTTGTAAGTAAGCATTTCAACAGTAAAGTCTACACTGTTGGTTAAGGGCTTGTAAGTCAGCATTTCAACAGTAAAGTCTACACTGTTGGTTAAGGGCTTGTAAGTCAGCATTTCAACAGTAAAGTCTACACTGTTGGTTAAGGGCTTGTAAGTCAGCATTTCAACAGTAAAGTCTACACTGTTGGTTAAGGGCTTGTAAGTCAGCATTTCAACAGTAAGGTCTACACTGTTGGTTAAGGGCTTGTATTCAGCATTTCAACAGTAAAGTCTACACTGTTGGTTAAGGGCTTGTAAGTAAGCATTTCACCAGTAAAGTCTACACTGTTGGTTAAGGGCTTGTAAGTCAGCATTTCAACAGTAAGGTCTACACTGTTGGTTAAGGGCTTGTATTCAGCATTTCAACAGTAAGGTCTACACTGTTGGTTAAGGGCTTGTATTCAGCATTTCAACAGTAAAGTCTACACTGTTGGTTAAGGGCTTGTATTCAGCATTTCAACAGTAAAGTCTACACTGTTGGTTAAGGGCTTGTATTCAGCATTTCAACAGTAAAGTCTACACTGTTGGTTAAGGGCTTGTATTCAGCATTTCAACAGTAAGGTCTACACTGTTGGTTAAGGGCTTGTATTCAGCATTTCAACAGTAAAGTCTACACTGTTGGTTAAGGGCTTGTATTCAGCATTTCAACAGTAAAGTCTACACTGTTGGTTAAGGGCTTGTATTCAGCATTTCAACAGTAAAGTCTACACTGTTGGTTAAGGGCTTGTATTCAGCATTTCAACAGTAAAGTCTACACTGTTGGTTAAGGGCTTGTAAGTCAGCATTTCAACAGTAAAGTCTACACTGTTGGTTAAGGGCTTGTATTCAGCATTTCAACAGTAAAGTCTACACTGTTGGTTAAGGGCTTGTATTCAGCATTTCAACAGTAAAGTCTACACTGTTGGTTAAGGGCTTGTATTCAGCATTTCAACAGTAAAGTCTACACTGTTGGTTAAGGGCTTGTATTCAGCATTTCAACAGTAAAGTCTACACTGGTTGTATTCGGTGAATGTGGCAAATAAGGTTTGATTTGATTTTGATTTGATGTTCTGAGCAAAAGAGCAAAGTCGGTTTTAGAACTCAAAACAGTCATTAGATTAAAAACATAAATGGATGTTCAGTTTGAAATCCCCTACAAAGGTAGAAAATATATTGAGTGATTGTTATCTTCAGATGCAGCATCCTTTCATGTAGACACAGTACAATCAGAGTTGATCAGGACCTTAGACAGTACAATCAGAGTTGATCAGGACCCTAGACAGTACAATCAGAGTTGATCAGGACCCTAGACAGTACAATCAGAGTTGATCAGGACCTTAGACAGTACAATCAGAGTTTATCAGGACCTTAGGCAGTACAATCAGAGTTGATCAGGACCCTAGACAGTACAATCAGAGTTGATCAGGACCCTAGACAGTACAATCAGGGTTGATCAGGACCCTAGACAGTACAATCAGAGTTGATCAGGACCCTAGACAGTACAATCAGAGTTGATCAGGACCCTAGACAGTACAATCAGAGTTGATCAGGACCTTAGACAGTACAATCAGAGTTTATCAGGACCTTAGGCAGTACAATCAGAGTTGATCAGGACCCTAGACAGTACAATCAGAGTTGACCAGGACCCTAGACAGTACAATCAGGGTTGATCAGGACCTTAGACAGTACAATCAGAGTTGATCAGGACCCTAGACAGTACAATCAGAGTTGATCAGGATCCTAGACAGTACAATCAGGGTCGATCAGGACCCTAGACAGTACAGTCAGGGTTGATCAGGACCCTAGACAGTACAATCAGGATTGATCAGGACCCTAGATAGTACAATCAGGGTTGATCAGGATCCTAGACAGTACAATCAGGGTTGATCAGGACCCTAGACAGTACAATCAGGGTTGATCAGGACCCTAGACAGTACAATCAGGGTTGATCAGGACCCTAGACCGTACAATCAGGGTTGATCAGGACCCTAGACAGTACAATCAGGGTTGATCAGGACCCTAGACAGTATAATCAGGGTTGCAAAATTCTGGTACCTTTCCCAAAATTCCCTGGTTTTCCAAGAATTCCAGGTTAGAGGATTCATGTATTCCCTCGTAATTTTAAGAATTTTCCAACCAGGATTTCTGGAAAACTGGGGAATTTGGGGAAATTCACAGGAATTTTGCGACCCTAGATGCAATGTTTTTAGTGTTTGAATCTTCCATTGTAGGATTACAGCTTTCGTTCAGACAATAGAATAGAATAGAAAACAGCATTGTCCAAGAAAAGCAAAATGTTAATTCAGAAGAAGTGAACTCTGTTTACTCTATTTCTATAGCTACAGCACACTCATAGGGGGGGATCAAAAATACCCAGCAATACACCGTTCAGAAAACATTTGGAAAAGGGCAGTTCTCACACCCGATTATCATTGCTCCTATCCCCCTGTAGAACCAGCAGTGATGACGATCAGTAGAGAGACTATTGCTTTTGTAGTCATGACTTTCTCCCTCCTCTCCAACTTATTGGCTCTGACCCGATAACCTGTGACCCCTGTAATAGACTGGGCCTGTCAGAGCACTTCCAGGTCATTACAGAGGACTGAATAGACACCCCAGAAGTAATCAGCCGAGGGAGGGAGGGAGGGTGGATTAAAGACAGGGAGATGACCAACAAAGGGCAGGCGGTCGTAACGCCATGGCAACTCTCTGTCTGAGCAGAGGAGAGGAGTTAAGATCTGATGTGCTCCACTCAGATGTCCATCTGTCTTCACATTCATAGGGAGTTTTACACACTAGACCACAGGCATTAACATAGGTGGACACACATGCTCAGAACACACACATACAGTATGTCCAGCTCCATTCCAGACATGGACAACATGACACTATTTTAAATATGCAAACACACACACACGCGCGTGCGCACACGCAAACCTTCACCTGGACATACACCAGACAAGCCAGTCATATGTACACCTCGCATGAACAGACAGTGACAGACAGACAGACAGACAGACAGACAGACAGACAGACAACCCCATTATGACAAATCCTGCTGATTGGTACATTCCCTTATTGGCAACCGTCCCTCCAGCGAGCCGGAATGATGGACCGGTGGAAATAGGAACGGAGCGACGCTCGCTTGCTCCTTATGGTGTAAATAATGTGGGCACCTAAGCCAGCAGCCCTCCAAATGAGCTTTCCGGGGGGGGGGGGTGTCTGCCTGCCGCATGACGCTTAAATGAAATGTCACGGCGGCGAGTGGGATGTCGTGGGTGTGGTGGTCGAGACAGCGAGGTAGAATGGATTAGAAGCCTGATTGGAAACCGGAATGAGATAATGAAGACAGAAGTTAATTCAGTTTTCAGCTGGGGAGGGGAAGGAGGGGGAAGGCAGGGTGCGTTCTCCTTGACAAAAAAAAGACTCAGACACTCAAAGCCTGTTAGAGGGAGTGAGGGAGGAGGGAGGAAAGGGAGTGAGGAGGGAGGAGAGTGGGATGTAAGGAGGAAAGGAGGGGGACTGGAAACATCCCGCAGATTCACACTCATCCCACTCCAAAACGTTCCTCTCATCATTTTACCAAACTAACATTAGATTACGTTATATTTGAATGATGTATTACCTCGTGGCGATTATCTACTGTCTACATCAGTCATTTGTTCACTTTGGGTCCAACAGGTCAGTTTATATGACGTAGATTTTGTACAACACCATCGTTAGTGGAAGAGATTACCCACTTATATATTATGAATGTCTTGGTGACCTAGTAAAACATGAATATCATTGATTACTGTCGACTTTGGTCAGACAGATTTCCCCTCTTGACAGCCTCCAGAAGTCCCACGTCTGTCTTGTTATAATGGAATACAGAAATATGGAATATAGAATGGGATCAAAGCGCACTCTGAATGGAATTAGACTCTGCTAACTGTCATCCTAATGGGTTGTTATGAATACAGCACAGACCCATTCACCCTCCTAGATATAGAGGAACTATTCTAATTCTATTTCTATCCCCCCTATGTACAGTTAGCATAGAACCCATTCACCTTTGGTTGAAACTAATGTTTCAATGCCCTTTCTGCTCAAATAAAAGTAGTCACTGTACTGTAAGTCACTTTGGATAAAGCATCTGCTAAGTAGCATATATTAATATGTATATATTATATTATTTACTGTAGGGAGAATCACATTGTAACCCTGAGCATTGCTCTGATATATGATCTGGCCATCCCATCAGTTTAATGAGAGCAACAGTCTCTCTTCTCCTCCTCCTCTTCCTAAACCACCCAGACCCAACTGTCATCTCACATCCCATCCCACCTCTCCTCCCCCCTCCCAATATTACAACCCCAAACACACACACACACCATTATATTAACTAATAAACATGTAGGATTACTGCTTAGGGACCATGTTGTATAGTTAGAGGGGGGTAGTTGGATCCCTGTGGAATCTCCCTGGAGCCTCCCATGGGTGTCGCCTGTCATGATACTAACACATTATGCACCAGGAGCGGGTTGGGGAGCGGGTGAAATAATGCTATGATGTAATAATAACCCCAAACACACACCTGAGACCCTTAGCCCTGCACTCCTATTCCCCATACACACTCTATTAAAGAGATCACTTCTTCAATTAACCCTGCCTCAGCCGGCGGGGCTCGCTGGTGAAATTATGCAGTGTTTGTGTGTTTATGTATATGTACGTGTGTTTGTGCACGGCTGGGATCAGCCCCTCTCCCAGTTGTGTTAATTGAATCAATTTCTGTTGTGTTGAAAAGTAGGAGCCCATCTCGCTTTATCTGTCATTCTCTCTCTCACACACACACGCTCCCCCCTCGCCCCCGAAGAGGGGTATTGTTGAAATGGAAGGCTGAGACGTCCCATCTCACACATAGTGATATACATCGCACCCGTTCACTACCACTAATCATATGTGTATGGGCTGATTAGATCACACAGGCTAATCACAAAGGCTTCCTGAGCATCCAATCATAGCTGTTATAGATGGAGGATAAACACATGATGACGTGTGGATACTGATTTGTATGGTGATCCAGGGTTTAGTGGCTGAGTGCCACATCTCTCTTCATTGGGGATTGTTATGTATTCAGAATGCACTTGGCAGAATCAGAATGCACTCATTGAGGATGGTGATTAGTCATTCTGCTCTCTTTCTGCGCTCTCTCGCTCTCTCTCTCTCTCGCTCTCTCTCGCTCTCGCTCTCTCTTTCTGCTCTCTCTCTCTCTCGCTCTCTCTCGTTCTCTGCAGGTGCCTGATAACTCTGTGATGGCCTTGGTCCCCAAGCAGGTGACGGCCTACAACTCGGTCAACAACTCAACTGTGTCCAGAACCTCAGCCAGTAAATACGGTATGGATAACATGTGTGTGTGTGTGTGTGTGTGTGTGTGTGTGTGTGTGTGTGTGTGTGTGTGTAGGAGAGAGGAGTACATTTCCGGCACATTTCCAGATTTCTCTGCTGGATAGGATTGTCCTCCTGGAACTAAAACAATTATGCCCCCCCCCCCTCCATCTCCCAGCAGTCTGTGTGCCTGAGAGTTAAACAGGAAGAACTGTGTCCTTCTAATCGGAGTGGGATCCATAGTCAGAGTCAGCACACACACACACACTTACATGCACACACAAACACACAACAGCACACACACAGACGTTCTCACCTACACACACACTGGGTATTCCCTGTTGCGAATGCACAAGCTCCATTGCCAGGATTTTAATTAAAAAACGTGGCTAAACAGCACCTTCTCCCTCTAAACCTTCACCACAGAAACCAACACAGACTTCTCCTGCACACACTGTTCATCCCTCAAACTAACTGAGCTCCATATGTCACTAACAGATGTAAAGGCTCTGTTAACAATACCTGAACACATAGTAAAGTCTTCCATACATTAGCCACTATTAGCAATACCTGAACACATAGTAAAGTCTTCTATACATTAGCCACTATTAACAATACCTGAACACATAGTAAAGTCTTCTATACATTAGCCACTATTAGCAATACCTGAACACATAGTAAAGTCTTCTATACATTAGCCACTATTAACAATACCTGAACACATAGTAAAGTCTTCCATACATTAGCCACTATTAGCAATACCTGAACACATAGTAAAGTCTTCTATACATTAGCCACTATTAGCAATACCTGAACACATAGTAAAGTCTTCCATACATTAGCCACTATTAGCAATACCTGAACACATAGTAAAGTCTTCTATACATTAGCCACTATGTGCTGTTACACCTTAGTAATAGTGACAAATCCCCAGAGGAGAAGAGGGACAGAACTGAGCCCAGGAGACAGGATAACAAGATTAGAGAGCAGGGAATTTAACAGACTAACAAAGAGAGAACAAAGAGAGGGAAGAGAAGAAAGAGTGCATTTGCAGTTTGCACTTTCCTCCCCCCTGGGACTGGAGACAGAAACTGTGTCCCAAATGGCACCCTACTCCCTATATAGTGCACTACTTTGGACCAGAGCCCCATGGGGAATATGATGAACTACATGGGGAATAGCGTACCATTTGGGATGCAGACAGACAGTGTCCCATCTAGCAGTGACTGTCTTGGTCCGGCCCTGTGTTCTCTTGAACCTGAGAAGAAGCCATCAAATCAAACCCTGATCAAAGGCAGCGCTGCCCGGACTCAAACACTCCAGACACATCAAATGACCACTTTATTAGCCAGCTAGCACCTCATCTCCATACGCCATCTCACCGCCTCGCCTCCGTTCCTCCACTCAAATTAGACCAAAGAAAAAGGAGGGTGAGTGTGAAAGAGAAAGAGAGGGAACAGGATGGAGAGAGAGAGAGAGATGGAGGAAGACAGAATGTCACACATCTCTTCACTTAGTTGGGGAATTGACTTCAAACGATGCCAGAGCCACTTGAGACATGGAGGGGGGGGGGGGGGGGGGGACTTTGAACTGGACTGATCACAATGGAGAGGCACTGAGGAGAAGAGAGGATGATTCTAATGGAGCCAAAGGAGAGGGGGAGAGGGAGGGAGAAAGTTAGTGAGAGAAAATGAGGAAGGTGGAGAGAGGAGGAGGGATGATGAAGAAGAAGAGGGGTAAAGAGAAAGATGAAGAGGAACAGGGAGGGAGAAAGATGAAGAGGAAGTAGGGGAGAGAGGGATGGAAGGAGAAGGCAGAAAGTTAGTGAGTGAGATGAAGCGCGCGGGAAAGGGATTTAGAGAGAAAGAGAGGGAGAGAAAGAGAGGGAGAGAAAGAGAAAGAGAGGGGGATGGAAGGAGAAGGCAGAAAGTGATGGGGAGAGAGAGAGAGAGAGAGAGCTTCCTTTCTTAATCAAAACTCCTGTGTGATATGTCAGTATGGTAGTATTTCAGGACTGTGTGTGTGTGGAGCGCTCCTTCTAGGAACTCCTTCCACTCCACCGAACGTGTCATCACGCCCTATTACACCAGCACACTCAATAACACTCTGGGAGACACCCACCACTTTATTATTACACACACACGCGCACACACACACGCTCCCACACACGCGCACACACACACGCACACACACACACACGCTCACACACACGCGCACACACACACACGCACGCGCACACACACACGCACACTCACACACACGCATGCTCACACACGCATGCGCACACACACACGCACACTCACGCACGCTCACACATGCACACACACTCCAATCATTCCAAGTCAGTCAAGTTCCAGGAGTCAATATGCACACACACACTTTACCTGCTTTCTATCTCTAGTACTTTACCCCTCCCTCTCCTCTCCTTTCTTCCTCTCTCCCTCCATCATTCACTCTTCCTGCATTTCTCTCTGGAAGGACAAATTGATTTCTGCAGCATCTGCCTTGGCAAAAACACACTTTATTTCACCGTCCTCTCCCTCGACCAACAGTCCTACTGATCAATTATTTTCAGACTGTGTAAACATTCATCGAGCCGGAGTGTTTTTGAATGTCATCGCCACTCTCGTCAAATGGGGAGGGCATATGAATATTTCATCTCGCCATACACCTGTTCGATTTTGTGTCCGTGAATTGTGCCACGGTGTATTCTACCTCCTGAGAGAAAAAGACGGCATGAAAAATGAACCACGTACACGCTGTTGTAAAAGTTAATGTCCAATCTCAAAGTCTCGGTAGCTTGAAGCTTCTAACTGAACCCAGATAAATTACTTGACTGAATTTGGCTTATTTGACTTTGTATCCTTTAGAATATCTGTGTAGTATCCTTTAGAATACCTGTGTAGTATCCTTTAGAATACCTGTGTAGTATCCTTTAGAATACCTGTGTAGTATCCTTTAGAATACCTGTGTAGTATCCTTTAGAATACCTGTGTAGTATCCTTTAGAATACCTGTGTAGTATCCTTTAGAATACCTGTGTAGTATCCTTTAGAATACCTGTGTAGTATCCTTTAGAATACCTGTGTAGTATCCTTTAGAATACCTGTGTAGTATCATTTAGAATACCTGTGTAGTATCATTTAGAATACCTGTGTAGTATCATTTAGAATCCTTTAGAATACCTGTGTAGTATCCTTTAGAATACCTGTGTAGTATCCTTTAGAATACCTGAATGGTATCCTTTAGAATACCTGTGTAGTATCATTTAGAATACCTGTGTAGTATCATTTAGAATCCTTTAGAATACCTGTGTAGTATCTTTTAGAATACCTGTGTAGTATCCTTTAGAATACCTGTGTAGTATCCTTTAGAATACCTGTGTAGTATCCTTTAGAATACCTGTGTAGTATCCTTTAGAATACCTGTGTAGTATACTTTAGAATACCTGTGTTGTATACTTTAGAATACCTGTGTAGTATCATTTAGAATCCTTTAGAATACCTGTGTTGTATACTTTAGAATACCTGTGTAGTATCATTTAGAATACCTGTGTAGTATCCTTTAGAATACCTGTGTAGGATACTTTAGAATACCTGTGTTGTATACTTTAGAATACCTGTGTTGTATACTTTAGAATACCTGTGTAGTATCATTTAGAATCCTTTAGAATACCTGTGTTGTATACTTTAGAATACCTGTGTAGTATGGCTTGACCCCCCCTGTATTTTGTTTTGTCTGTCTTTGGTTTGTGTTGCGTCTGTCTTTTTTGTGTGTTTTGTCTATGTTGTGGTCTCTGACCATTTTCACTGGATCGCGGCGACCTGAACAGTACTGTGCTGGCTCAGATGTTTTCTTTACACATCCCCTCTGTTAGGTGTGTTGTCTCTCTCTACTCTGCACCATATCCGCGGGAAGTAGGGAGGCTGAGGGTGCTGTAGCACCACCAAATAATACAAACTAATTCAAAAGTCCTGTATGAGCAGACCGATATAGCCGTCTGTAACGCAGAACCTCAAAAAATATTTCACCAAGATGTTGTTTTTTTGCCACACCGTTTGGCGAAAGAAACGCAGCACCCCCACCCCCAAACATCTTCCCGCGGCTACAACGTCTATACTATGTCTGTGCTGATCATGTTATATTTCCATAGTCTGTTACAGTATGTCCATTGGTTTCTGCTTCATCTCTGTGTCATATTCTGATGTTGTTCTTTATGTTCCACAGAGAACATGATCAAGTACACGGGGAGCCCCGACAGCCTGCGCTCGCGCACGCCCATGATCACGCCCGACCTGGAGAGCGGGGTCAAGGTGTGGCACCTGGTAAAGAACCACGAACACGGAGACCAGAAGGAGGGAGACCGCGGCTCCAAGATGGTCTCTGAGATATACCTGACCAGGCTGCTGGCCACTAAGGTGAGTTATCACACGAATGCACACCTTATTCAAATATGATATTATTCCTCATCCCCTGTAGACTCTGAGACCCAAGTGAAAATATGTAGCTGTATATTGTCTTTCAGACCTCAGCAGCATATCTAATGATAGAGGTGACACACAAAGATACAACCTGTAAAGGCTTTTTCTGTGGACAGAGATGTTATCTGGTGAAAAACAGAAATGGAAATAGCCGTGAAATGAGTCACTTTGAGCATGCCAGGGCGCTATTGCCCCTCAGAAAATCAGTTCATTTGGTTTGGAGGGAATCGTGACTTTGATCCCACTGCTCAATGGGAATTACCAATCCACTTGCTAATGATGCACCTCCTTTACATCACACATGCTTTCTTCCAGAGAGGGAGGGAGGGAGATAGGGGGGGAGGGGAGAGAGAGGGGGGAAGGGGGAGAGATAGGGAGGGGGAGAGAGAGAGGGAGGGGGAGAGAGGGAGGGAGGGGGGGGGAGAGGGAGGAGAGGGAGGGAGGGAGGGAGGGAGGGAGGGAGGGAGGGAGGGAGGGAGGGAGGGAGGGAGGGAGGGAGGGAGGGAGGGAGGGTGGTGTTGGTGGTGTGACCATTCCATGCTCTTTGTGTTGTGGTTCAGACAGACAACACTCCACCTGGTTTTCTGGATTTGTAATGGGAATGCTTAGTGGCAGGATTCACACACACACCCACACACACTCATCAACAGAGTTGTTGGCAGAGATGGCTGAGGAGGCAACAGAGATATGGAGAGTGAGTGTTGTCTGTCATTTCTCTGGCGTGTGCTGTGATTGGCAGTGAGCAGTCACAGTGGAGCTGTGTAATGAATATGGCAACACTCTCTCTATGAAGCACATGTACCAGAGCCACAATCTAACACGCTTAGACAGACAAAAACACTCAGTCATTCAAACACACACACACACACACAACACACACACACATAACACACACACTGAGCAATGCTCTATTTACCTGTGATGACCCTGGTCAGGGGGGAATGCGATGCAGAGACGGCGTGTCATCTTTACAGATGGAGTGTTTTGTGAAGTAATCAGTTTATCTTGGGGTCCATCTCTCTTGTTGAGGTATGACTGTGCCGACAGCCCTGTAATTGACTGCGTTTGACTTTCACCTCACCAATAAATACCGTCGGTCGGCCCGGCGCTGACGTTTTCCATTTTAGGTCCATCAGTGTCACTCTGATGGGGGGGCAAAGGGCTTATTTCTTGATTGCGTTCTCTATTCCTCTTTTCCTCTCTGTTTCTCTCTCTCTGTTTGTGACAACACCAACAACCCTTCACCCACTCAGTCTTTGTTGTTTTGTTTTCTTTCCACTCATCCTAAATGACAGGGTAGTTCTGATGCAGGCAACACTGTCTGTCCTCATCCTAAATGACAGGGTAGTTCTGATGCAGGCAACACTGTCTGTCCTCATCCTAAATGACAGGGTAGTTCTGATGCAAGAAACACTGTCTGTCCTCATCCTAAATGACAGCGTAGTTCTGATGCAGGAAACACTGTCTGTCCTCATCCTAAATGACAGGGTAGTTCTGATGCAAGAAACACTGTCTGTCCTCATCCTAAATGACAGGGTAGTTCTGATGCAGGAAACACTGTCTGTCCTCATCCTAAATGACAGCGTAGTTCTGATGCAGGCAAAACTGTCTGTCCTCATCCTAAATGACAGGGTAGTTCTGATGCAGGCAACACTGTCTGTCCTCATCCTAAATGACAGCGTAGTTCTGATGCAGGAAACACTGTCTGTCCTCATCCTAAATGACAGGGTAGTTCTGATGCAGGAAACACTGTCTGTCCTCATCCTAAATGACAGGGTAGTTCTGATGCAGGCAACACTGTCTGTCCTCATCGTAAATGACAGGGTAGTTCTGATGCAGGCAACACTGTCTGTCCTCATCCTAAATGACAGGGTAGTTCTGATGCAGGAAACACTGTCTGTCCTCATCCTAAATGACAGGGTAGTTCTGATGCAGGAAACACTGTCTGTCCTCATCCTAAATGACAGGGTAGTTCTAATGCAGGCAACACTGTCTGTCCTCATCGTAAATGACAGGGTAGTTCTGATGCAGGCAACACTGTCTGTCCTCATCCTAAATGACAGGGTAGTTCTGATGCAGGCAACACTGTCTGTCCTCATCCTAAATGACAGGGTAGTTCTGATGCAGGCAGCACTGTCTGTCCTCATCCTAAATGACAGGGTAGTTCTGATGGAGGCAGCACTGTCTGTCCTCATCCTAAATGACAGGGTAGTTCTGATGCAGGCAACACTGTCTGTCCTCATCCTAAATGACAGGGTAGTTCTGATGCAGACAACACTGTCTGTCCTCATCCTAAATGACAGGGTAGTTCTGATGCAGGAAACACTGTCTGTCCTCATCCTAAATGACAGGGTAGTTCTGATGCAGGCAGCACTGTCTGTCCTCATCCTAAATGACAGGGTAGTTCTGATGGAGGCAGCACTGTCTGTCCTCATCCTAAATGACAGGGTAGTTCTGATGCAGGCAGCACTGTCTGTCCTCATCCTAAATGAGAGGTTAGTTCTGATGCAGGCAGCACTGTCTGTCCTTATCCTAAATGACAGGGTAGTTCTGATGGAGGCAGCACTGTCTGTCCTCATCCTAAATGACAGGGTAGTTCTGATGCAGGCAGCACTGTCTGTCCTCATCCTAAATGACAGGGTAGTTCTGATGGAGGCAGCACTGTCTGTCCTCATCCTAAATGACAGGGTAGTTCTGATGCAGGCAGCACTGTCTGTCCTCATCCTAAATGACAGGGTAGTTCTGATGCAGGCAGCACTGTCTGTCCTCATCCTAAATGAGAGGTTAGTTCTGATGCAGGCAGCACTGTCTGTCCTCATCCTAAATGACAGGGTAGTTCTGATGGAGGCAGCACTGTCTGTCCTCATCCTAAATGACAGGGTAGTTCTGATGCAGGCAGCACTGTCTGTCCTCATCCTAAATGACAGGGTAGTTCTGATGCAGGCAGCACTGTCTGTCCTCATCCTAAATGACAGGGTAGTTCTGATGGAGGCAGCACTGTCTGTCCTCATCCTAAATGACAGGGTAGTTCTGATGCAGGCAGCACTGTCTGTCCTCATCCTAAATGACAGGGTAGTTCTGATGCAGACAACACTGTCTGTCCTCATCCTAAATGACAGGGTAGTTCTGATGCAAGAAACACTGTCTGTCCTCATCCTAAATGACAGGGTAGTTCTGATGCAGGCAGCACTGTCTGTCCTCATCCTAAATGACAGGGTAGTTCTGATGCAGGCAGCACTGTCTGTCCTCATCCTAAATGACAGGGTAGTTCTGATGGAGGCAGCACTGTCTGTCCTCATCCTAAATGACAGGGTAGTTATGATGCAGGCAGCACTGTCTGTCCTCATCCTAAATGACAGGTTAGTTCTGATGCAGGCAGCACTGTCTGTCCTCATCCTAAATGACAGGGTAGTTCTGATGCAGGCAGCACTGTCTGTCCTCATCCTAAATGACAGGGTAGTTCTGATGCAGACAACACTGTCTGTCCTCATCCTAAATGACAGGGTAGTTCTGATGCAAGAAACACTGTCTGTCCTCATCCTAAATGACAGGTTAGTTCTGATGCAGGCAGCACTGTCTGTCCTCATCCTAAATGACAGGGTAGTTCTGATGCAGGCAGCACTGTCTGTCCTCATCCTAAATGACAGGGTAGTTCTGATGGAGGCAGCACTGACTGTCCTCATCCTAAATGACAGGGTAGTTCTGATGCAGGCAGCACTGTCTGTCCTCATCCTAAATGACAGGGTAGTTCTGATGCAGGCAGCACTGTCTGTCCTCATCCTAAATGACAGGGTAGTTCTGATGGAGGCAGCACTGTCTGTCCTCATCCTAAATGACAGGGTAGTTCTGATGCAGGCAACACTGTCTGTCCTCATCCTAAATGACAGGGTAGTTCTGATGGAGGCAGCACTGTCTGTCCTCATCCTAAATGAGAGGGTAGTTCTGATGCAGGCAGCACTGTCTGTCCTCATCCTAAATGACAGGGTAGTTCTGATGCAGGCAGCACTGTCTGTCCTCATCCTAAATGACAGGGTAGTTCTGATGCAGGCAGCACTGTCTGTCCTCATCCTAAATGACAGGGTAGTTCTGATGCAGGCAGCACTGTCTGTCCTCATCCTAAATGACAGGGTAGTTCTGATGCAGGCAGCACTGTCTGTCCTCATCCTAAATGACAGGGTAGTTCTGATGCAGGAAACACTGTCTGTCCTCATCCTAAATGACAGGGTAGTTCTGATGCAGGCAGCACTGTCTGTCCTCATCCTAAATGACAGGGTAGTTCTGATGCAGGCAGCACTGTCTGTCCTCATCCTAAATGACAGGGTAGTTCTGATGCAGGCAGCACTGTCTGTCCTCATCCTAAATGACAGGGTAGTTCTGATGCAGGAAACACTGTCTGTCCTCATCCTAAATGACAGTGTAGTTCTGATGCAGGCAGCACTGTCTGTCCTCATCCTAAATGACAGGGTAGTTCTGATGGAGGCAGCACTGTCTGTCCTCATCCTAAATGACAGGGTAGTTCTGATGCAGGAAACACTGTCTGTCCTCATCCTAAATGACAGGGTAGTTCTGATGCAGGCAGCACTGTCTGTCCTCATCCTAAATGACAGGGTAGTTCTGATGGAGGCAGCACTGTCTGTCCTCATCCTAAATGACAGGGTAGTTCTGATGGAGGCAGCACTGTCTGTCCTCATCCTAAATGACAGGGTAGTTCTGATGCAGGCAGCACTGTCTGTCCTCATCCTAAATGACAGGGTAGTTCTGATGCAGGCAGCACTGTCTGTCCTCATCCTAAATGACAGGGTAGTTCTGATGCAGGAAACACTGTCTGTCCTCATCCTAAATGACAGGGTAGTTCTGATGCAGGCAGCACTGTCTGTCCTCATCCTAAATGACAGGGTAGTTCTGATGCAGGCAGCACTGTCTGTCCTCATCCTAAATGACAGGGTAGTTCTGAAGGAGGCAGCACTGTCTGTCCTCATCCTAAATGACAGGGTAGTTCTGATGCAGGCAGCACTGTCTGTCCTCATCCTAAATGACAGGGTAGTTCTGATGCAGGAAACACTGTCTGTCCTCATCCTAAATGACAGGGTAGTTCTGATGCAGGCAGCACTGTCTGTCCTCATCCTAAATGACAGGGTAGTTCTGATGCAGGCAACACTGTCTGTCCTCATCCTAAATGACAGGGTAGTTCTGATGCAGGCAGCACTGTCTGTCCTCATCCTAAATGACAGGGTAGTTCTGATGCAGGCAGCACTGTCTGTCCTCATCCTAAATGACAGGGTAGTTCTGATGGAGGCAGCACTGTCTGTCCTCATCCTAAATGACAGGGTAGTTCTGATGCAGGCAGCACTGTCTGTCCTCATCCTAAATGACAGGGTAGTTCTGATGCAGGAAACACTGTCTGTCCTCATCCTAAATGACAGGGTAGTTCTGATGCAGGCAGCACTGTCTGTCCTCATCCTAAATGACAGGGTAGTTCTGATGCAGGAAACACTGTCTGTCCTCATCCTAAATGACAGGGTAGTTCTGATGCAGGCAGCACTGTCTGTCCTCATCCTAAATGACAGGGTAGTTCTGATGCAGGCAGCACTGTCTGTCCTCATCCTAAATGACAGGGTAGTTCTGATGCAGGCAACACTGTCTGTCCTCATCCTAAATGACAGGGTAGTTCTGATGCAGGCAGCACTGTCTGTCCTCATCCTAAATGACAGGGTAGTTCTGATGCAGGAAACACTGTCTGTCCTCATCCTAAATGACAGGGTAGTTCTGATGCAGGCAGCACTGTCTGTCCTCATCCTAAATGACAGGGTAGTTCTGATGCAGGAAACACTGTCTGTCCTCATCCTAAATGACAGGGTAGTTCTGATGCAGGCAGCACTGTCTGTCCTCATCCTAAATGACAGGGTAGTTCTGATGCAGGCAGCACTGTCTGTCCTCATCCTAAATGACAGGGTAGTTCTGATGCAGGCAGCACTGTCTGTCCTCATCCTAAATGACAGGGTAGTTCTGATGCAGGCAGCACTGTCTGTCCTCATCCTAAATGACAGGGTAGTTCTGATGCAGGCAACACTGTCTGTCCTCATCCTAAATGACAGGGTAGTTCTGATGCAGGCAGCACTGTCTGTCCTCATCCTAAATGACAGGGTAGTTCTGATGCAGGCAGCACTGTCTGTCCTCATCCTAAATGACAGGGTAGTTCTGATGCAGGCAGCACTGTCTGTCCTCATCCTAAATGACAGGGTAGTTCTGATGGAGGCAGCACTGTCTGTCCTCATCCTAAATGACAGGGTAGTTCTGATGCAGGCAACACTGTCTGTCCTCATCCTAAATGACAGGGTAGTTCTGATGCAGGCAGCACTGTCTGTCCTCATCCTAAATGACAGGGTAGTTCTGATGGAGGCAGCACTGTCTGTCCTCATCCTAAATGACAGGGTAGTTCTGATGGAGGCAGCACTGTCTGTCCTCATCCTAAATGACAGGGTAGTTCTGATGCAGGCAGCACTGTCTGTCCTCATCCTAAATGACAGGGTAGTTCTGATGCAGGCAGCACTGTCTGTCCTCATCCTAAATGACAGGGTAGTTCTGATGCAGGCAGCACTGTCTGTCCTCATCCTAAATGACAGGGTAGTTCTGATGGAGGAAACACTGTCTGTCCTCATCCTAAATGACAGGGTAGTTCTGATGCAAGAAACACTGTCTGTCCTCATCCTAAATGACAGGGTAGTTCTGATGCAGGAAACACTGTCTGTCCTCATCCTAAATGACAGGGTAGTTCTGATGCAGGCAACACTGTCTGTCCTCATCCTAAATGACAGGGTAGTTCTGATGGAGGGAGCACTGTCTGTCCTCATCCTAAATGACAGGGTAGTTCTGATGCAGGCAGCACTGTCTGTCCTCATCCTAAATGACAGGGTAGTTCTGATGCAGGCAGCACTGTCTGTCCTCATCCTAAATGACAGGGTAGTTCTGATGGAGGCAGCACTGTCTGTCCTCATCCTAAATGACAGGGTAGTTCTGATGCAGGCAGCACTGTCTGTCCTCATCCTAAATGACAGGGTAGTTCTGATGCAGGCAGCACTGTCTGTCCTCATCCTAAATGACAGGGTAGTTCTGATGCAGGCAACACTGTCTGTCCTCATCCTAAATGACAGGGTAGTTCTGATGCAGGCAGCACTGTCTGTCCTCATCCTAAATGACAGGGTAGTTCTGATGCAGGCAACACTGTCTGTCCTCATCCTAAATGACAGGGTAGTTCTGATGCAGGAAACACTGTCTGTCCTCATCCTAAATGACAGGGTAGTTCTGATGCAGGCAACACTGTCTGTCCTCATCCTAAATGACAGGGTAGTTCTGATGCAGGAAACACTGTCTGTCCTCATCCTAAATGACAGCGTAGTTCTGATGCAGGAAACACTGTCTGTCCTCATCCTAAATGACAGGGTAGTTCTGATGCAGGAAACACTGTCTGTCCTCATCTTAAATGACAGGGTAGTTCTGATGCAGGCAACACTGTCTGTCCTCATCCTAAATGACAGGGTAGTTCTGATGCAGGAAACACTGTCTGTCCTCATCCTAAATGACAGGGTAGTTCTGATGCAGGAAACACTGTCTGTCCTCATCCTAAATGACAGGGTAGTTCTGATGCAGGAAACACTGTCTGTCCTCATCCTAAATGACAGGGTAGTTATGATACAGACAACACTGTCTGTCCTCATCCTAAATGACAGGGTAGTTCTGATGCAGGCAACACTGTCTGTCCTCATCCTAAATGACAGGGTAGTTCTGATGCAGGAAACACTGTCTGTCCTCATCCTAAATGACAGGGTAGTTCTGATGCAGGAAACACTGTCTGTCCTCATCCTAAATGACAGGGTAGTTCTGATGCAGGCAACACTGTCTGTCCTCATCCTAAATGACAGGGTAGTTCTGATGCAGGAAACACTGTCTGTCCTCATCCTAAATGACAGGGTAGTTCTGATGCAGGCAGCACTGTCTGTCCTCATCCTAAATGACAGGGTAGTTCTGATGCAGGCAGCACTGTCTGTCCTCATCCTAAATGACAGGGTAGTTCTGATGCAGGCAACACTGTCTGTCCTCATCCTAAATGACAGGGTAGTTCTGATGCAGGCAGCACTGTCTGTCCTCATCCTAAATGACAGGGTAGTTCTGATGCAGGCAACACTGTCTGTCCTCATCCTAAATGACAGGGTAGTTCTGATGGAGGCAACACTGTCTGTCCTCATCCTAAATGACAGGGTAGTTCTGATGCAAGAAACACTGTCTGTCCTCATCCTAAATGACAGGGTAGTTCTGATGCAGGAAACACTGTCTGTCCTCATCCTAAATGACAGGGTAGTTCTGATGCAGGAAACACTGTCTGTCCTCATCCTAAATGACAGGGTAGTTCTGATGCAGGCAGCACTGTCTGTCCTCATCCTAAATGACAGGGTAGTTCTGATGCAGGCAGCACTGTCTGTCCTCATCCTAAATGACAGGGTAGTTCTGATGCAGGCAGCACTGTCTGTCCTCATCCTAAATGACAGGGTAGTTCTGATGCAGGAAACACTGTCTGTCCTCATCCTAAATGACAGGGTAGTTCTGATGCAGGAAACACTGTCTGTCCTCATCCTAAATGACAGGGTAGTTCTGATGGAGGCAACACTGTCTGTCCTCATCCTAAATGACAGGGTAGTTCTGATGCAGGAAACACTGTCTGTCCTCATCCTAAATGACAGGGTAGTTCTGATGCAGGCAGCACTGTCTGTCCTCATCCTAAATGACAGGGTAGTTCTGATGGAGACAACACTGTCTGTCCTCATCCTAAATGACAGGGTAGTTCTGATGCAGGAAACACTGTCTGTCCTCATCCTAAATGACAGGGTAGTTCTGATGCAGGAAACACTGTCTGTCCTCATCCTAAATGACAGGGTAGTTCTGATGCAGGCAGCACTGTCTGTCCTCATCCTAAATGACAGGGTAGTTCTGATGCAGGAAACACTGTCTGTCCTCATCCTAAATGACAGGGTAGTTCTGATGCAGGAAACACTGTCTGTCCTCATCCTAAATGACAGGGTAGTTCTGATGGAGGCAACACTGTCTGTCCTCATCCTAAATGACAGGGTAGTTCTGATGCAGGAAACACTGTCTGTCCTCATCCTAAATGACAGGGTAGTTCTGATGCAGGCAGCACTGTCTGTCCTCATCCTAAATGACAGGGTAGTTCTGATGGAGACAACACTGTCTGTCCTCATCCTAAATGACAGGGTAGTTCTGATGCAGGAAACACTGTCTGTCCTCATCCTAAATGACAGGGTAGTTCTGATGCAGGAAACACTGTCCGTCCTCATCCTAAATGACAGGGTAGTTCTGATGCAGGCAACACTGTCTGTCCTCATCCTAAATGACAGGGTAGTTCTGATGCAGGCAACACTGTCTGTCCTCATCCTAAATGACAGGGTAGTTCTGATGCAGGCAGCACTGTCTGTCCTCATCCTAAATGACAGGGTAGTTCTGATGCAGGCAACACTGTCTGTCCTCATCCTAAATGACAGGGTAGTTCTGATGCAGGCAGCACTGTCTGTCCTCATCCTAAATGACAGGGTAGTTCTGATGCAGGAAACACTGTCTGTCCTCATCCTAAATGACAGGGTAGTTCTGATGCAGGAAACACTGTCTGTCCTCATCCTAAATGACAGGGTAGTTCTGATGCAGGAAACACTGTCTGTCCTCATCCTAAATGACAGGGTAGTTCTGATGCAGGAAACACTGTCTGTCCTCATCCTAAATGACAGGGTAGTTCTGATGCAGGCAGCACTGTCTGTCCTCATCCTAAATGACAGGGTAGTTCTGATGCAGGAAACACTGTCTGTCCTCATCCTAAATGACAGGGTAGTTCTGATGCAGGAAACACTGTCTGTCCTCATCCTAAATGACAGGGTAGTTCTGATGCAGGCAGCACTGTCTGTGAGGCTAAATTCTAGATTACACATTGTCTTTAAAGTGCAGTGTAATGATGGGCCAGGTTTCTCTCTCTCTCTGTGTGTGTGTGTGTGTGTGTGTGTGTGTGTGTGTGTGTGTGTGTGTGTGTGTGTGTGTGTGTGTGTGTGTGTGTGTGTGTGTGTGTGTGTGTGTGTGTGTTTTCAGTGGGCTGTAATGGCAGCTTGTGCTCTCAGGGGACAGATGAAGGACTATCATGATGAAGTTGTCTGTCTGTGGGATTCCTTACTCACAAACACTCACATACACACGTATAACACACACACACACACACACACACACACATACACACACTACATGTATAACAGCCTCCCTGCCACTAAACGGTCCCCATGACTACACAGGGTTTGAGGAAGAAATGTATATTTTCATCTTCATAGGCAAATGATAAGCTGTCAGAAATGTGGGACATGGTAGAATCACGGCTGTGATTGTCAGCTAACTGGATTCTCCTCACGCCCCCCTCCCTCTCTCCTCTCTGACTCAGTCACCGCTCCACCCAAATTGGGATTTTTATTTGCCGCTTGTGCACACCTCATCTGACACACTGCGCGCTTGTGGCTCTTTCCAGATAGGCTTCCCTCACTGTTGCTTTTTGTCATTCTGTCCTCTCCTCTCTTCTCCCCCTCGCATTCTATCAGCTCATTCCTTACAAGTGGATTAGATTTTCTCTTTCTATCTATCTCGTTCTCTCTCTTCTCTCCTCCTTAAAGACGAGAACATTAAATCAAATTAGGGTCAATGGTGCAGTGTGTGAGCTAATCCCTCCACACACAGAGGCTTAGGAGATGCACCTCCTGTTCCCAGATATTATTAAAAGTGAACTGTGAAAAAACAATTTCCCATCAAAGCCCAGAGATTTAGGACCAGAGAGAGAGAGAGAGAAACACATCAGGAAACACCATCAGATACACAGGATAAAACCCACTCGCAGTCAGACGCACACACCACCGGAGGCTGGTGAGGGGAGGATGGCTCATAATAATGGATGGAATGTAGTGAATGGAATGGTATCAAACACATGGAAACCATGGAAACCATGAGTTTGATGCGTCGGTAACACTTGACACCCAGCGTCAGAACACGTTATGACACGGTCATAACCATGTCATAATATCTGACGTAACGTGTCATAACCTGTTATAATACGGTCATAACCCTCATGACATCTTTTGACCTGTTGTGACATATATTGTGTTATTTTATGGCTGGTTATGACACCTACATAAGTGTCAAAACCCACCAAACCTACCACACAAGGAAAAACATTCCATTACATCATAGCCTAAGTATTTTATTTTATTTTATTGACCATATTAAATGATCATTGTAATTGCACACAAAATGATGTCAGACATGCACTTACCCCAATGCTCTGCTGATGACTGGGATGAATGCAGAAGGAGATTTCAGGAGCAGGACAAGACACCCTCTTTTTGACAGATGGCCTATCTGGCTTATGTGATTATGATGGTCATAATGCTTCTTGAGTGTCAAAGTGTATTTTCTTAGTCCAAGTAAAGTGACACAGGATGGTCATAATGCTTCTTAACAGTCTCATAAAGTGTATTTTCTAGAGTTATTTAAAATATGATGAATAAAATATGAATGTAAAGAATTCACAACAACAAAGGATTTAAGAAACAAACTTTAAAAGTTGTCAGGGAAAAAAACTCATTTGAATAAATGTGTGTTTTGACACTCTTATGTAGGTGTTATAACCAGCCATAAAATTACCCAATATATGTCACAACAGGTGTAAATATATTGGTCTTGACAGTGTTATAACCATATTATGACAGGTTATGACAAGTTATGTCAGCTATTATGACATGGTTATGACTGTGTCATAACGTGTTGACACTGGGTGTCAAGTAAAGTAAGTATTCCCGATGTGTCTGATACCGATGTGTCTGATACCGATGTGTCTGATACCGATGTGTCTGATACCGATGTGTCTGATGCCGATGTGTCTGATACCGATGTGTCTGATACCGATGTGTCTGATACGATGTGTCTGATACCGATGGGTCTGATACCGATGTGTCTGATACCGATGTGTCTGATACCGATGTGTCTGATACCGATGTGTCTGATACCGATGTGTCTGATACCGATGTGTCTGATACCGATGTGTCTGATGCCGATGTGTCTGATGCCGATGTGTCTGATGCCGATGTGTCTGATGCCGATGTGTCTGATACCGATGTGTCTGATACCGATGTGTCTGATACCGATGTGTCTGATACCGATGTGTCTGATACCGATGTGTCTGATGCCGATGTGTCTGATATCGATGTGTCTGATACTGATGTGTCTGATACCGATGTGTCTGATACCGATGTGTCTGATACCAGTGTTGCAGACACCTGTCGCCATTCTCTCTGTCTCTGTGTGTGTTGTCTGTCGCTCACTGCTGATCTCTCTGCTTCCACAGGGCACTTTACAGAAGTTTGTGGACGACCTGTTTGAGACCATCTTCAGCACGGCCCACCGAGGCAGCGCCCTGCCCCTGGCCATCAAGTACATGTTTGACTTCCTGGATGAGCAGGCTGACAAGCACAGCATCCATGACCCGCATGTCAGACACACATGGAAAAGCAACTGGTGAGACACTGGCGACATCTGGCCTTTTCTGTTGTTTTACTGTGTACTGTGCTAAAACAGGTTAACATTGGAAGTGTACTGCAACCCCCCCCCCCCCTACACACACACACGTGTAGAAACACAGACACATGTACACTCTTGTATACACACACACACACACACACACACGGAAGTTTATCAGAGAGAAGATGGCACTGCCCTAAATATGTCTCCCTGCTCCACCACCACCTCCATGCCTACTGAATGAACCATGGAGTGTGTGAACAATCTTCATTAAATCCAATGACGAAGAGCTAATCCCACAGGCAACCAATCAGGGCAGCCAGCTCTGACATTACCATGGTGACCGACCGGGAACGAGCCGCCCGTAGTCGCCTGGGCGAGGAAACCAGGGGAGGCTAGGTGAAGGAAGTGGACTCCAAATGAATACCCTCTGATTAATTTAGACCTGTGTCCCCCTCCTGAAGGGGTGGCAGGGTTAAATAACCTGGAGTGGATTAGAATGAGGGAGAGAGGAAGAGAGGAGGAGAGGAGGGGGTGGAGGAGAAGAGGAAATGGACTCAGTGGGAGTTAAACACCACGCTAATAACTCATTAGCCCCTGGCCTTCGCCATGGTCCCATCATGCATCACTCAGCTCCGACCCAAAGGACCATGGGGCTGGGAATTGATTTGTGGGGCAGTCGTCCGGAGGAGAGTGGAGAGAGAGGGGGAAAGAGAGACTATTTACTTCATGGTCCTAATTTGTATCCTTCCCAGTGTCTGCGTTATTGCACCATTTGCAAAAGAGCGTGTTAAGTGTTTTCCAAGAGCTCTGTAGGTCGCTCTTACAATAGACATTAATGGAATCACTCTCGCAAGAGGGGAAACGTTAAACAGTCCTTTAATATAACATACTGGTAACGCTTACACAACGCTTACACAACGCTTAGTGCCTTCTGCACCCAGCCAGCTCAGAGCACCATGTCCCCTGTTCTACACCAAGCAGTGGGGACATATCCGTCAAACCAGATTATTAAATACACCCAGCCAGCTCAGAGCACCATGTCCCCTGTTCTACACCAAGCAGTGGGGACATATCCTTCAAACCAGATTATTAAATACACCCAGCCAGCTCAGAGCACCATGTCCCCTGTTCTACACCAAACAGTGGGGACATATCCTTCAAACCAGATTATTAAATACACCCAGCCAGCTCAGAGCACCATGTCCCCTGTTCTACACCAAACAGTGGGGACATATCCTTCAAACCAGATTATTAAATACACCCAGCCAGCTCAGAGCACCATGTCCCCTGTTCTACACCAAGCAGTGGGGACATATCCGTCAAACCAGATTATTCTCTGCCCTGTGTAATTCTCCAGCAGCAGAGATAGATTGAAATAATCCATCCTAACCTGAGATTGAAATTGAGAGACACACAGCTGTGTGTGGTTTCCAAGAACCCATCCTGTCATTGTCATGTCTCTGGGTGAGAGTCTAGACTATTTTCTGTGCTGCAGTTATTCATAGATATGTAGACCATGTTAGTAGACTCAATTAATGTGAGGCGTAGGTATAATAGTTCCTCATTAAAGGCAGTTTTTATTTGTTTAGGGGTCGATAATAGTCTATTTTCCTGTCAGCCATATTGTTTGATTCCCAGAAGCAGGCTGGTACAGGAAGAGCCTCTGACAGACAGACCTTTCATCATCACTCAGTCTAGTGCATGGTTGACTGTGTGATCATCCACCATGGTTGACTGTGTGATCATCCACCATGGTTGACTGTGTGATCATCCACCATGGTTGACTGTGTGATCATCCACCATGGTTAACTGTGTGATCATCCACCATGGTTAACTGTGTGATCATCCACCATGGTTGACTGTGTGATCATCCACCATGGTTAACTGTGTGATCATCCACCATGGTTGACTGTGTGATCATCCACCATGGTTAACTGTGTGATCATCCACCATGGTTGACTGTGTAATCATCCCACAGCATAGACGGCTGGTGGGAGGAGCTTTAGGAGGACGGGCTCATTATAATAGCTGGAATGGAATACATGAAATGGTGCCAAACATATCAACCACATGGAAACCACATGTTTGACTCTGTTCCATGAATTCCATTCCAGCCATTACAATGAGCCCATCCTCCTATAGCTCCTCCCACCTGCCTCCTCTGTCCCCCAGCATATGACCTTTACTTGCCCTCCTCATTACTAATGGTTTGAGAGAGAGAGCGTTTGTGGGGTGTGTGTGTGTGTGTGTGTGTGTGTGTGTTCATGCATTGTGCATCTGTTTAAATACCTGTGCGAGTGCATGCCTTTCTGCATCAGCGTGTGTGTGTGTGTGCGCGTGTGCGTGCGTGCGCGTGCGTGCGTGTGTGTGCGTGTGTGTGTGCGTGTGTGTGTGTTTGAGTCAGACTCCTAGAGCTCCTCCAGATGGTATCTTTTGGATCAGCAGTCAGTGTGTCGACATCTCCCTCTCATCCTCTTTCTTCAGTGTGTGTCCCTTCAGCAAGCAGCGTTTTAATGACCAGCTTCTAGAGCAGACTGGCACACACATGCCCACATTGCACAGCACACACAACTCATCTGTGTCCTTAATCACATAAACCCACCACCACACTCTCCCAATGACAGCAGCAGACAGGAAGACACATCCCTCTGAAGGTTGACAACGGAGATGTTACAGTGATATTACACTAAATCACATTCTCCATATAGACATTACATTCTACTTCTACCCAGCCTGAAGTACAGGCTCCAGTATGAGTACCAGAACCATGGATCAGTATTGATCCAAGATTACACTGTTGTTTGATTTGATTTGTAGATATTGGGTCAATATTTACCTTTAATCCGTCCTGTTTCTGTGGAAACCAAGGAATTCGTCCTGCTGATGTTAGCTAGGCCAACACTCACTAGCCATGACAATGACCATAATGATAAAACATTTTATTTGAAGTGCTTTTCAAGAAGTCCAAAGTCACTTTAGGGGGATTGGATGGTAATGGAACCACAAACAAAAACCATTGACCTAAAAGTTCAACAACCCATACAACTCCATGCACAATGACAACTCCGAACTGCCCGACAAAAATGTATAATTACATTTACAGGATAAACCATAGGAGTTGGCAGGACCGCACAAACAGTTCTGGGACCTGGCTAATCACTCACTAGGCCTGGACAATGCTCTGTAGTGTCGTGCCTCAGTGCTGTACACTCTCTCCATCCCTGAGTAAAAGGGTTGTTCCTGTCTGACTGACCGTTGACAGATCACAGAGTCACATTCAGTATCTGAGTGAAGACTTTAGCTTCGTCTCTGTAAAGAAAAAAGCAGTGTCATAACTGCATTCAAACATCTTTAAAATACGTCAGAAGATGTGAATTCCAAGGGCACAGTTGCTCTCCATATACCCCTGTGTGTTGACTCATTGGATATGTTATATCTGATCAAACATCCAAGACAATGAAACGTTCCCCACAGACAACAATCAATGTAACGCTGCACAATAACCAAATACCACTTGGGCAGAAGTTAGATCTTCATTCATGCCCGTGCCAGCCTAGCCTGGGCTTCCATCCTGGACACCACAGTATGAATAACATACTTTACAGTTTGGAGAAAAGGCTTTACAGTTTGGAGAAAAGGCTTTACAGTTTGGAGAAAAGGCTTTACAGTTTGGAGAAAAGGCTTTACAGTTTGGAGAAAAGGCTTTACAGTTTGGAGAAAAAGCTTTACAGTTTGGAGAAAAGGCTTTACAGTTTGGAGAAAAGGCTTTACAGTTTGGAGAAAAAGCTTTACAGTTTGGAGAAAAGGCTTTACAGTTTGGAGAAAAAGCTTTACAGTTTGGAGAAAAAGCTTTACAGTTTGGAGAAAAGGCTTTACAGTTTGGAGAAAAGGCTTTACAGTTTGGAGAAAAGGCTTTACAGTTTGGGGAAAAAGCTTTACAGTTTGGAGAAAAAGCTTTACAGTTTGGAGAAAAAGCTTTACAGTTTGGGGAAAAGGCTTTACAGTTTGGAGAAAAGGCTTTACAGTTTGGAGAAAAGGCTTTACAGTTTGGAGAAAAGGCTTTACAGTTTGGAGAAAAGGCTTTACAGTTTGGGGAAAAAGCTTTACAGTTTGGAGAAAAAGCTTTACAGTTTGGAGAAAATGCTTTACAGTTTGGAGAAAAAGCTTTACAGTTTGGAGAAAAAGCTTTACAGTTTGGAGAAAAGGCTTTACAGTTTGGAGAAAAGGCTTTACAGTTTGGAGAAAAGGCTTTACAGTTTGGGGAAAAAGCTTTACAGTTTGGAGAAAAGGCTTTACAGTTTGGAGAAAAGGCTTTACAGTTTGGAGAAAAGGCTTTACACTTTGGAGAAAAGGCTTTACAGTTTGGGGAAAAAGCTTTAGAGTTTGGAGAAAAAGCTTTACAGTTTGGAGAAAAGGCTTTACAGTTTGGAGAAAAAGCTTTACAGTTTGGAGAAAAAGCTTTACAGTTTGGAGAAAAGGCTTTACAGTTTGGAGAAAAGGCTTTACAGTTTGGAGAAAAAGCTTTACAGTTTGGGGAAAAGGCTTTACAGTTTGGAGAAAAAGCTTTACAGTTTGGAGAAAAAGCTTTACAGTTTGGAGAAAAAGCTTTACAGTTTGGAGAAAAAGCTTTACAGTTTGGGGAAAAAGCTTCACAGTTTGGAGAAAAAGCTTTACAGTTTGGGGAAAAAGCTTTACAGTTTGGGGAAAAGGCCTTACAGTTTGGAGAAAAGGCTTTACAGTTTGGGGAAAAGTTAGGTTGTACGAAGGTATTGGCAGAACAATTGCCACAATGCAAAAACAGCTCTCTATCGTCTCCTAGTGATAGTTTGTCAGATAAACCTGTATTGTGTCACATTCACTGAAATCTAAATATCATTATGGACCTGGCCCAGAAATGGAACGTGTGAAGAGACTCTTTAAATCTGACCTTTCCCCTCGGAAACCATCTAGACCTTAACCTAGTATTGGCCAGCTGCGCCAGATTGACGACAATCAAGACTTGCATCGCGGCGGTGTTAATATCCTTTGATCCGGCCGCTAATCCCAGAAGATTCGTCCAGATTAATTCAGAGTCATAATGCCAAGGTTTCCCTCGCCAAATCCTCTTTTGTTAGGTCGTACAGCAGGTTGGGGGGTAGGACATGTCGGGAGAGGGGTTATTCAAATGATTGTGTTTTTTTTCGCTCTCCTCCCTGATGTTGCACACACAGTCGCGTCATCCAAAACAATGCTGCCCAGTTAATAAATAAATACATATATATACATATGTATGAGAGAGAGAGAGAGAGAGAGAGATCTAAGCAATTCTCAGTCCTGTCTTTATACCACCTGATCCGTAACACACACTAACACCTGTGCTACCTCCTTTCGTTCCAAGGCCAACAAATAAACAGACTTGTGTTTTGATTATTCTAGACAGGCATGGAATGGGCCGCATGTCTAAACAAGGCAATATGAACCGTGTTGGTGTGAAGCCCCCAGACACAGCTGGAAACCATGAAGCCCTGGCGTTGCCTGCTTTTAAGATTAGGGCTTTATTAAATCGCGTAAACATCAAATAGAACGCATCAGCAACAAGCCGTGTACTAAATTTCAAAGTGAATGGGTCCTCATTCCCTTCTGCCACTGAATGTGTTAGCTCAGACCGACCACATCCACCGGCTGGCTTTAACCAATGTGAGTTGTTGTATGTTCAGGGATGTAATCTGCTTGGATTTGGATTTGAACAATGATTGTTATTTAAGTCTAAATGTAGAAAATCACCTTGATGTCTTCTGTTTCATTTGTTGTGTTCTATCACAGAGAAGCATTCCTAGAAATGTACCTAGTGTATGTTATGGTAATAGACTGTTCTCTGTCCCCTGTAAGGCCAGGGTGTCGTGTTTACATGATGTCTCCTCTATAGCCCACCTCTAAGGTTCTGACGTTCCAGGATGACATGATATTCCCTAACTCTCTCTGTCTCTCCCCAATAGCCTACCTCTGAGGTTCTGGGTGAACGTGATCAAGAACCCCCAGTTTGTGTTCGACATCCACAAGAGCAGCATCACGGACGCCTGTCTGTCTGTGGTGGCCCAGACCTTCATGGACTCCTGCTCTACCTCAGAACACCGCCTGGGCAAGGACTCCCCCTCCAACAAGCTACTCTATGCTAAGGACATCCCCAGTTACAAGAGCTGGGTGGAGAGGTGAGAGGATGATGGGATGGGTGTGTTGTTTGTGAGGTGGGGGGGTGGGGGGTGGTTTGGTGTGTGTGAGTTGGGGGGGCTGGTTTGGGGTGTGTGTGTGTGTGTGAGTTGGGGGGGCTGGTTTGGGATGTGTGTGTGTGTGTGTGTGTGTGTGTGTGTGTGTGTGTGTGTGTGTGTGTGTGTGTGTGTGTGTGTGTGTGTGTGTAACTACAGCATGTCTCTCTCGCTTTTCCAGTTTCTATATAGACCTACATGTGAGCGTAACATGAGAGGGCAGTTCATCATGTGGTTCTGTCGTCCTATAGATGTCTGCCAGCCATTTTGTCCATAAACATCCCTGATAGACTGTAGTCTTCCCCTTGTCTCATAAGTACATAAGACTCCAAATGAAAACCCACTGGGAATGGATGGCAGTGCCTCCTAATGCTGGAGAGGTAGAGGGGAGACAGGCACAGACAGAGAGCCACAGTGAGTTCTCTGTCCTGCCCAGGTACACCCATGTGTGTGTGCAGTTAGGAGATTACTACTGCACAGCAGTGGTGGAGGTCATTTGTCCAAATTAGAGTTGTATTACATTTATTTGGTCGGCGGTAGAGTGCTGAATAAAAGATGGGCTTGTGAAGCGGTCCCAAAGTGTTTCTGTGTTAGTGCTCAGCGCTAGCCGTAGGACAGGGATATACTGTATGTGTGTGTACTGTATGACTGAAACCCAAGGATTGGATTCATCAGGCTGAGTGTATGTGTGCATGTGTGCTGGGACACTGTGTGTGTGTGTGTGTGTGTGTGTCAGCATGTACTTGTGTGTTTTATATTAACGGTGCATGATCTATATGATCAAGGCTCCAGCCACCCTAGTCATAGACTGTTCTCTCTGCTACCACACGGTCAGTGGTACCGGAGCGCCAAGCCGAGGCCCAAAAGGCCTCTGAACAGCTTCTACACCCAAGCCATAAGACTCCTGAACAGCTAATCCAGATCCCTCTTTTACGCTGCTGCTACTCTCTGTTAATAATTTATGCATAGTCACTTTAACTCCACCTACATGTACATATTACCTCAATTACCTCAACTAACCGGTGCCCCCACACATTGACTCTGTACCGGTACCCCTGTATATAGTCTCGCTTGTTTATGTGATGAATACAATTTTATTTGCTCTTATAGTTAGTCCCAGTGATCTATAGATGGGTTAGCTTATAGTTAGTCCCAGTGATCTATAGATGGGTTATCTTATAGTTAGTCCCAGTGATATATAGATGGGTTATCTTATAGTTACTCCCCTTCAGAGGATGGTTGCTTATGGTTGTTTGCTGCTTTAAATATGGATGAGACAGTTTAGCATAAGGACTTGATCAATCCACAGCGCTGTAGAGCATGCGCTACAGTGCAATAGAAATGTACAGGCAGTGTTCCCACGTTAGCTGAGACTGCATTCACAGTAAACCCTGCATATGTGGGCTCAATAGGAAATTCCCTTTCAATTTCAATCGCGCTATAGCACTGAACTTCAGCAATACAGATTGAAGCCCTTAGTCTTCATGAGGCTTGGCAGTCGACGGGACAGAGGTGTGTGGAGTGTGATTGTGTGGATTTGAGTAGGGCTCAGGTAGGGATGCTTGGTTGTGATGTGTTGCAATACAAAGGTTCAATGGGCCTACTGTGTGTACAGTAGTATCAGACCATCTGTGTTATTATCTCAGTTGACCCAGGTGCTATTCATTATTTGGACAGGAAATGTTAAATTCAAATAGCTGAAATACTCAATCAACCTCAGATTAAAAACAAATAGGGTATACAGGCAGAGATTCTACATCACGGGAGGCTGATGAGGGGAGGATAAAAACACACAGGGTATACAGACAGAGATTCTACATCACAGGAGGCTGATGAGGGGAGGATAAAAACACACAGGATATACAGACAGAGATTCTACATCACAGGAGGCTGATGAGGGGAGGATAAAAACACACAGGGTATACAGACAGAGATTCTACATCACGGGAGGCTGATGAGGGGAGGATAAAAACACACAGGGTATACAGACAGAGATTCTACATCACGGGAGGCTGATGAGGGGAGGATAAAAACACACAGGGTATACAGACAGAGATTCTACATCACAGGAGGCTGATGAGGGGAGGATAAAACACACAGGGTATACAGACAGAGATTCTACATCACGGGAGGCTGATGAGGGGAGGATAAAAACACACAGGGTATACAGACAGAGATTCTACATCACGGGAGGCTGATGAGGGGAGGATAAAAACACACAGGGTATGCAGACAGAGATTCTACATCACGGGAGGCTGATGAGGGGAGGTTAAAAACACACAGGGTATACAGACAGAGATTCTACATCACGGGAGGCTGATGAGGGGAGGATAAAAACACACAGGGTATACAGGCAGAGATTCTACATCACAGGAGGCTGATGAGGGGAGGATGGCTGATAATAATGTCCAGAACAGAGCAAATGGAATGTCATCAAACACCTGGTAACCATGGAAACCATGTGTTTGATGGATTTGATACCATTCCTCTGATTCCTCTCCAGTCATTACCGCGAGCCTGTTCTCCCATATTAAGCTGCCACCAACCTCCTGTGTTCTACATGTTGACATTCTCAGAACCAAACCGCAATTGTAAAGACAGGGGAATCATGGGTAGTGTAGTTCTCTGTAAAGATGAATCACTACTATTTAACTAAAAGCAGCCGTGCCAATCTAGAGGTTGTTAAGCTTCATATCAATGTGTTCCTGTTAACGTTCCTGTTAGCGTTCCCTGCTCTTTGCTTGCGACTTGGGCGCGTGAGGTGATTACTGATAAGGACCCGTTTCACAGGCTGAGTCTGACCTGCAGCTAGTGAGTAAACTGTGGACGTGTCATGTGGCATTAGGAGCGGGAGATGCTGACGGGGTTCGGCAGCCGTGAGAGATCGGGAAAGTGATAAGATTCTAATCAGAGACTTCCTGTCCACACTGAAGCCATGTGACGGTCCTATTACCTGTGGACCAGTTGGCGTTTATTTCTGAAGCATAAAAGTCTGTGAAGGAAGTATTTATGTCTAAGGTCAGGAGTTTTTGCAGAAAATCCAATTAGCATCCACATGATTCTGAGATGTAATGTTTCTATAGGTGATGTTTAGTTGATCAATCCATATTTTGTGAGATCTAATTTAGTGTAATTGTAGTATGATTAGTCCCTCCACGTCAATGACATCAATCTTAATTAACAAATTAAATCTCAAAATAGTGTGTATAAACCCTGCAGTGCTTACATCTCACAATCAGGATAGGCAAATTAGATCTCACAGTCTTGTTGATTGGCAAAGCCTACCTGAAGGTTGTGATGTGCATTGAGACCATCAGCATATTCACACAATTTAATTTGCCCATCTATATACAATTGACCCTTCGCTAAGCACTGTCCATGAATTCTGGCCAACCAATCACAGCTCTATAATGGATAGCAACTGTCATCGAGTCCAACACCTGAGACAAGCTCAAGTCTCTCCCCACACTCTTCCTTCTCTCCTCCTTCCTTTTCTCTCATCTCTCTCTCCCCACACTCCCTTCCTCCTCTCTCCTAACTCCCTTCCTCCTCTCTCCCAACTCCCCTCCCCACTCTCTCCCCACTCCCTTCCCCCTCTCTCTCTCTCTCTCTCCACTCCCTTCCCCCTCTCTCTCCACTCCCTTCCCCCTCTCTCTCCACTCCCTTCCCCCTCTCTCTCCACTCCCTTCCCCCTCTCTCCCTCTCTCTCCACTCCCTTCCCCCTCTCTCTCCACTCCCTTCCCCCTCTCTCTCCACTCCCTTCCCCCTCTCTCTCCACTCCCTTCCCCCTCTCTCCCTCTCTCTCCACTCCCTTCCCCCTCTCTCTCCACTCCCTTCCCCCTCTCTCTCCACTCCCTTCCCCCTCTCTCTCCACTCCCTTCCCCCTCTCTCCCTCTCTCTCCACTCCCTTCCCCCTCTCTCTCCACTCCCTTCCCCCTCTCTCTCCACTCCCTTCCCCCTCTCTCTCCACTTCCTCCCCACTCTCTCTCCACTTCCTCCCCACTCACTCTCCACTTCCTCTCCACTCTCTCCCCACTTCCTTCCCCCTCTCTCTCCACACTCCCTTCCCCCTCTCACCCCACACTCCCTTCCCCCTCTCACCCCACACTCCCTTCCCCCTCTCTCCCCACTATTGCTTCACTCTTTCTTTCCACTCTCTCTCTTCTTTCCCCATCTTCAACCCCCCCCCCCCCCCCCCCACACACACACAATCTGTAGCACACACATCCACCGGTCTTCAACTCTGCTTCCAATCCAGCCCGACAGACACTTCAGTCACACCGTGAAAAACACTTCAAATAGACAGACTGCAGAGTTTAACTAAAGAAAGAAGGCGGAGTGAGAGGAATACTCAGGCACAGATACATGTCTTCCTGTGATTTCTCCTCCGTTCTACATCTTCATAAGCGCTGTGGAGGTTAGCGGTTATTGTAGAGCCGTACCAGGGAGGGGGGTAGGAGCACCATAATGGAAGCCTATAGCTTGGTCATGGTACGTTTGGAGATCAGGCAGTTTGCCTCTGGTCTTGTAGTGGAGCTGTGCCCCTCTGGGAAGACTCTACCTTAACATGTTATTACTGTATGACATCCACAGAAAAGCAATCTGATATGATTTAACACAAGGAAGAAATCCTGTGGGTCTCGGCCGGTACATGAGTTCCTACAACTGTATCTCACTAACTCAGCACTTTTATGAAAGCTGACATCTTACAGGATCTAAGTTGTGTTGGGGTCTTGTTGATTTATGTCGCATTGGCACAATTTGATGGTTGGAGTGGTTTGCAAGGGTTGGACATGCATGTTCCCCCAGAGCCTCCAACTACAGACAGACTGTTAATATTCATTCCATTTAATTGGCCCCAGACAATGACAAGTTCCTCAGACCTGTCATATATGCAGTTCATTTGATCCTCTGCTCGGATAGAAGATTACAATGGGAAATCAAAGTGAAAACCCCTGACATTAACACATGGACTGTATCAGGGGAAATGGCATACTTACATTCACAGCTCTCTGGGGGGGGGGGGGGGGGGGGGGGGGGGGGGGGGGGGAGGCCTGTTAACTGGATTTTGCATCTGTCTGCAAAAAAATAAATGTACTCTTGTTACCATCCTGATTCTACCATTCATTGGATGTCAACATCAAGCATGGCAGGACCCAATTCCCCTAGCCTGATAACACATAACAAATACCAAAGGTTCAATTCCCCTAGCCTGATAACACATAACAAATACCAAATGTTCAATTCCCCTAGCCTGATAACACATAACAAATGCCAAATGTTCAATTCCCCTAGCCTGATAACACATAACAAATACCAAATGTTCAATTCCCCTAGCCTGATAACACATAACAAAGGTTCAATTCTCCTAGCCTGAAAACACATAACAAATATCAAATGTTAAATTCCCCTAGCCTGATAACACATAACAAAGGTTCAATTCTCCTAGCCTGATAATACATAACAAATATCAAATGTTCAATTCTCCTAGCCTGATAACACATAACAAATACCAAAGGTTCAATTCCCCTAGCCTGATAACACATAACAAATACCAAATGTTCAATTCCCCTAGCCTGATAACACATAACAAATACCAAATGTTCAATTCCCCTAGCCTGATAACACATAACAAATACCAAATGTTCAATTCCCCTAGCCTGATAACACATAACAAAGGTTCAATTCTCCTAGCCTGATAATACATAACAAATATCAAATGTTAAATTCCCCTAGCCTGATAACACATAACAAAGGTTCAATTCTCCTAGCCTGATAATACATAACAAATATCAAATGTTCAATTCTCCTAGCCTGATAACACATAACAAATACCAAAGGTTCAATTCCCCTAGCCTGATAACACATAACAAATACCAAATGTTCAATTCCCCTAGCCTGATAACACATAACAAATACCAAAGGTTCAATTCCAAGTGGACCTTGTGGCCAAGGGGTCGGCAACTAGATTCAGCTGCAGGACCATTTTTGTCAGAGCGGATGGTGGGCTGACCGGAACATAATTATAATCTATAATTATAATCTTAATTTCTACACTGCAAATTGACAACAACTAAGCCAATAAAATATATATATTGGAAGATACCAATCATTTCATGCCTTGGTTAAGTTGAGACATGATCACATACGGATATTGTTTTATTCACAGGAACACAATATTGTTGTTGTTGTTGTTGTTGTTGTTGCTGAATTCCAAAATGAATATCTCTTGCGGGCCAGCAAAAAAAATCCCTTGTAGGTCGGTTTTGGCCCGTGGGCTGCTGACCCCTGCTCTAGGTGTGATTTCCACTATGTTTAGATCAAGTGTCTAAGAAAGGAGACGATTTGGAATAAGGCCCCACGTCGTCACCTAGAACCAGAGATGTCAGGTGGACCTGCTGTTTTACCTGGAGACAGAAATCCCTCCAATTTCCTTTACCCTCTCAAACCCCACGACTCACTTTCTCCAATTGCCCTCCTGCCCTGCGCAGGTGGCCGAGGTGTGTGTGAGTGGGTGTGACCTTCCTGTGACTTTCCTTACAATAAATAACCTGCAATGCCCACCTGTCGTGTAACCTGCTCTGTTAGCTTAATAGCCTCGGTTTCCACACACCATACCACATACCACACATCACACCACACCACACACCATACCACACCACACACCATACAACACCATACCACACCACACCACACACCATACCACACCACATCAGACTAAATTTGTGGTGTCCAGGAGCAGTTGTGGCACCGGAATTAAACAGGTAATGACCATCTTTAATGAAGGAGTTGACAGAGGGCCTCAGCTGCTGTTGACACTGGCTGACACGCAGCTGAGAGCTTCCCGGAGACACAGTCTGTGTGTGAGAGAGAGGGGGGGGTTCACATACACTGCTAAGTGCCTTTGCAGCTTTTAGGCCATTTGTACGAGGGCGGCAGGTAGCCTAAGGGTTAAGAGCATTGGGCCAAAAGGTTCCAAACCCTTAGCCAACAATGTGCAAAATATATCGATGTACCCTTGAGCAAGGCACTTAACCCCAATTGCTTTGGATAAGAGCGTCTGCTAAATTAGAAAAATGTAAATGTCTATAGAGAGTCAGGGCTGCTCAGACTGTGAAAAGTGATTGGGGACGAGACAACTGTCTCTAACATGATTCCTATTCTAGGCTCCCGAATGGCGCAGCGGTCTAAGGCACTTCATTTCAGTGCTAGAGGTGTCACTACAGACCCTGGTTCAATTCCAGGCTGTATCACAACCGGCCACAATTGGGAGTCACATAGGGCGGTGCACAATTGGCCCAGTGTCGTTAGGGTTTGGCCGGGGTAGGCCGTCTTTGTAAATAAGAATTTGTTCTTAATTAACTGACTTTCCTGGTTAAATAAAGGTTCCATACAAGATTCTAAAGGCTAAAACCTCTCTGTCTTGAAACAACCCTGAAATAACATGTGACATTTAAATCCAAGAATAAAGCATTTTGGGGTGTATGTATGTAAATGTAGTGATTACACAGTTCACTAATACATTCTGCTGTGTGTGTTACCTCCACAGGTACTACTCAGACATCAGTAAGATGCCGGCCATCAGTGACCAGGACATGAATGCGTACCTGGCAGAGCAGTCCCGGATGCACATTAACGAGTTCAACAGCATGAGCTCCCTCAGTGAGATCTACTCCTACGTGGGCAAATACACAGAGGAGGTACGGCAACACACCGTGGACAAAAATCACACTTTATTCAAGACGGGTAGCAGTGTTCCATTGTGGACAGCCAGTCTTACACAGTTGGGTTTGAAGTTGAAATGTATTGTAGATGACGTGTAGGTTCAGACCATCTGGAAGATGTATGTAAAATACATTTACAAGCAACCCAGATGGCGTATATCAGCGGTTTTCCAACCTCTCCTGGAGGACTCCCGACCATGTCTTTGTTCTACTACAGAGAGAACACACTTCTCAGCTTAGATCATCAAGCCTTTCTGTCCTTGAATAATGCCTAGTTGAATTACGTTTTTTTTGTAAATACAAAAAAAAAAGATGTGGTAGTTCAGGTCTTCAACTAAATTGTGAGACGTCAAGGGGTCCCAGAGGAAAGGTTCCAGAAACACTGTCATACAGAAGAAACATTTATTGTATGTGCCATTACTCTGCCATTGTCTGCTGGTGTGTGAGGCTGACAGTAACACGTGAACTGGCTGTGTGTGGGGCTGAGAGTAACACATGGACTGGCTGTGTGGGGCTGACAGTAACACAGGGACTGGCTGTGTGTGGGGCTGACAGTAACACAGGGACTGGCTGTTTGTGGGGCTGACAGTAACACAGGGACTGGCTGTGTGTGGGGCTGACAGTAACACGTGAACTGGCTGTGTGTGGGGCTGACAGTAACACAGGGACTGGCTGTGTGTGGGGCTGACAGTAACACATGGACTGGCTGTGTGTGGGGCTGACAGTAACACAGGGACTGGCTGTGTGTGGGGCTGACAGTAACACAGGGACTGGCTGTGTGTGAGGCTGACAGTAACACAGGGACTGGCTGTGTGTGAGGCTGACAGTAACACAGGGACTGGCTGTGTGTGGGGCTGACAGTAACACAGGGACTGGCTGTGTGTGAGGCTGACAGTAACACAGGGACTGGCTGTGTGTGGTGCTGACAGTAACACGTGAACTGGCTGTGTGTGGGGCTGACAGTAACACGTGAACTGGCTGTGTGTGGGGCTGACAGTAACACAGGGACTGGCTGTGTGTGGGCTGACAGTAAAACGTGGACTGGCTGTGTGTGAGGCTGACAGTAACACAGGGACTGGCTGTGTGTGAGGCTGACAGTAACACAGGGACTGGCTGTGTGTGGGGCTGACAGTAACACAGGGACTGGCTGTGTGTGGTGCTGACAGTAACACGTGAACTGGCTGTGTGTGGGGCTGACAGTAACACAGGGACTGGCTGTGTGTGAGGCTGACAGTAACACAGGGACTGGCTGTGTGTGGTGCTGACAGTAACACGTGAACTGGCTGTGTGTGGGGCTGACAGTAACACGTGAACTGGCTGTGTGTGGGGCTGACAGTAACACAGGGACTGGCTGTGTGTGGGCTGACAGTAAAACGTGGACTGGCTGTGTGTGAGGCTGACAGTAACACAGGGACTGGCTGTGTGTGAGGCTGACAGTAACACAGGGACTGACTGTGTGTGGTGCTGACAGTAACACGTGAACTGGCTGTGTGTGGGGCTGACAGTAACACGTGAACTGGCTGTGTGTGGGGCTGACAGTAACACAGGGACTGGCTGTGTGTGGGCTGACAGTAAAACGTGGACTGGCTGTGTGTGAGGCTGACAGTAACACAGGGACTGGCTGTGTGTGAGGCTGACAGTAACACAGGGACTGGCTGTGTGTGGGGCTGACAGTAACACAGGGACTGGCTGTGTGTGGGACTGACATAACACAGGGACTGGCTGTGTGTGGGGCTGACAGTAACACAGGGACTGGCTGTGTGGGGCTGACAGTAACACAGGGACTGGCTGTGTGTGGGGCTGGCAGTAACACAGGGACTGGCTGTGTGTGAGGCTGACAGTAACACAATGACTGGCTGTGTGTGGGGCTGACAGTAACAGGAAGACTGGCTGTGTGTGAGGCTGACAGTAACACAGGGACTGGCTGTGTGTGGGGCTGACAGTAACACAGGGACTGGCTGTGTGTGGGGCTGACAGTAACACAGGGACTGGCTGTGTGCGGGGCTGACAGTAACACAGGGACTGGCTGTGTGTGGGGCTGACAGTAACACAGGGACTGGCTGTGTGTGGGGCTGACAGTAACACAGGGACTGGCTGTGTGTGGGGCTGACAGTAACACAGGGACTGGCTGTGTGCGGGGCTGACAGTAACACAGGAACTGGCTGTGTGTGGGGCTGACAGTAACACAGGGACTGGCTGTGTGTGGGGCTGACAGTAACACAGGGACTAGCTGTGTGTGGGGCTGACAGTAACACAGGGACTGGCTGTGTGTGAGGCTGACAGTAACACAGGGACTGGCTGTGTGTGGGGCTGACAGTAACACAGGGACTGGCTGTGTGTAGGGCTGACAGTAACACAGGGACTGGCTGTGTGTGGGGCTGACAGTAACACAGGGACTGGCTGTGTGTGAGGCTGACAGTAACACAGGGACTGGCTGTGTGTGAGGCTGACAGTAACACAGGGACTGGCTGTGTGTGGGGCTGACAGTAACACAGGGACTGGCTGTGTGTGGGGCTGACAGTAACACAGGGACTGGCTGTGTGCGGGGCTGACAGTAACACAGGGACTGGCTGTGTGTGGGGCTGACAGTAACACAGGGACTGGCTGTGTGTGGGGCTGACAGTAACACAGGGACTGACTGTGTGTGGGGCTGACAGTAACACAGGGACTGGCTGTGTGTGGGGCTGACAGTAACACAGGGACTGGCTGTTTGTGGGGCTGACAGTAACACGTGAACTGGCTGTGTGGGGCTGACAGTAACACAGGGACTGGCTGTGTGTGGGGCTGACAGTAACACAGGGACTGGCTGTGTGTGGGGCTGACAGTAACACAGGGACTGGCTGTGTGTGTCTCTCTCTGTCAGATTGTGCGTGGGGCTGACAGTAACACAGGGACTGGCTGTGTGTGGGGCTGACAGTAACACAGGGACTGGCTGTGTGTGTCTCTCTCTGTCAGATTGTGTGTGGGGCTGACAGTAACACAGGGACTGGCTGTGTGTGTCTCTCTCTGTCAGATTGTGTGTGCGCTGGAGCAGGACGACGCCGCCAGGAAACAGAGACTGTCCTTCAAGCTGGAGCAGGTGGTGGCCTTCATGAGCCTGGAGAGCTGAGGACCGCACTTCCCAGGGCGCACTGGGAGACCCGTCAGAAACCGAGCCGTGCCTGAGCAAAGACCTGTCCATCTATCTCTTCACCATCGTCATCAGCATCAGATCTCCTCTCTGTTTCAAAGACAACACATATTGTCCTGTTCTCTTCCTCCTCTTCCTCTTCCTCCTCTTCCTGACAAGTGTTTGGCATCTCATCCGCTCAGCTTCATAGGACGTGCAGAGAAGACTGGCTGACGGACTGACTGGAGGGTCGGCAGAGCTGGGGACTGCTTTGCTGCGTAGAAGAGTCTGATGGAGGGGTGGTTGTTTGCCAGCTCGCCGTATCGGCATCATTTACACCGTAATGTTGAGGGAGAAACAAACATTCTATTTATGTTGCCTTTAAAAATAACACTGATGACAAAGTCTTTTGCTACCACAATGTTGGGAGTCAATTTGTTCAGACTTTCTGAACAGGATATTAGTCTATGAAACTACTACAGAGTCCAGTTAATTGTAGTGCTATAGTCAACATCACATCAAACGTGGAAAAACAAAGTGGTATTATATAAATGAGGAAACCAAAATGACCACCTCGGAAGACAAAAAAACGGAAGGTTTGCCTGGTTCACACTTCTTAAGATTGGGAAATAGGCAAACTACAGAATTGTTTTCTCAATGTAGCTTTGAGGTATATTTAAAGAAACTCCGATAGGGGCTGGGGAGAGTTAGTGCTTCTTGAATTTTCCTTTTTTTCCGAAAACCTGACTGACTTTGAAATCCAGAGAAGGACAGATTCCCCTTTGTGGCATTGGCACAAGTGTGCTCCCACCCACCCACCCCTCCAAGTACCTCTATAGATAAAACAATCCTCATCTTCTGAATCTCTGGCTTGTGTGGTACCTGCTCAATTATCCTGATTATTATAAGACTAATTAGTGGAGGACAGACCCAGGTCTGTCTGGTCCTCCTCTGTGACGAGAAGCACACATCCAACTCTTGACCACAGTGACCCGACAGCTCTGACACCTGGAACGGTCAGTCTGTCCCGTGTGTGCTGCTAACAGATGGAGGTCACTCGCCGGTCTATCAAAGCACACACACAAACAGATACACACGGCAGCTGTCCAAGACCTGTTCTGAGGGGAACTCTACTCCTGATTCACCCTCTGATCACACTGTCTGAATACTAGGGGAGCTGACTGACATCTACTGAGAGGAGGAGAGGGACGCTTCACTAGAGCAGTCTTACCATGGACCCATGCTTTCTACATGACAGAGACGGTGCAGTACTTAAATGGGATCTGCTCTGCTGAGAGAGAGAGACCTTCTGTAAAGGCTTGGGACGGGGGGAATCAACTGATGGACATAACTGGTCAGCCGAAAAACCAAAGGAGCTTGACATTTTAAAAAGACAAAAAAAGTTATTTAAAAACAATGTATTTAAAGGAAATGACACAGGAAAAGGATTTGGTGAAAGAAAAACCCACCCCACAACAACAACTTAACCCTGTGTGATTTTCTGACCTCAGTGTGCCGAAGGGGGAGCCGCGGACGAGTCCCGCCCTCCTCCTCGCCGTCCCGGTTTCTTCCGTGTTTGGCACACCGTTTTTCTTCCCTCTTTGTCCGGTTTTCCACGTCAGTTTTTTTGCACAAGTGTGGAGACAGCTTCCATGCGGGAATCTCTGAGCGCTCTGGGTCGCTCATGTTGTGTGTTAGTGTAGTCGTCCTCCGCAGCCTTCTCCAAGCCTCAAAAAGCTGAAACTAGAGTGCGAAAAACAAGTCAACGTCATATAGACGACCGGACACGGACATCAACAGACTTGTGGAATGTGATAACCTGGATGGGAGAGAGAGAGAGATGGAGAAACACTCCTTTCCTTTAGACCTCTGACCTTTCTTTTGCCTTGACAACGTGCCCCATGTGGTGATGTGAATGTGTGGAGACCGCCCTCGGTCCACCTTCGGTCCTTATTGGCTTTTTAAGCGCATGTAAAACGTACATTTAAAACAAAAAAAAAGAGGAAAATAGAGAAAATAAGCCTTGCAAATGATGATGTGGATGTGTTCTTTTCTTTATTTTGCTTGGAAGAAAAATGTGAGGGAAAAAAGTGGATTGTTCATGTTAAAACTATAACTAACCGTTAAGGTGGAACCTTTATCTCCCGTTCAGCCCATGCAAACCTCTCATTACCATGTCTTGTGAAAGTGTTAGACGCTAATAGGAATAAAGTGGTACCTTAAAATCCAATATATTATATACCCTTGCATGCTGACCTATTTGGATGGTATGAAACGGAACTGCCTTGCAATCAAATATATTTATCTACTGCTACTAGGAAATGTTTAAACGGTTCACAAACAAAACGGTTATTTTGAATTCTCATGGACTGATGTAGAACAATAACTCATGACTAAGTTTGAATTCATTCAGTCCTTCTGCTTAGTCCTTCCAGAGTAGATCGTCCTCTAACGCCCATCCATACACATGTTCCATTAGTTAGTGACTTTGTCAGTTCCAGAACCCTCAGGTTTTGGGTCTGGTAGACTAATTCTGCAGTGAGCTTCTTGCTCTTTTCTTGGCTGCTATTGCTTCTCTAGTGTCTGTCTGTGTTTTCATCCGGAAACTATCTCCCCTAGCCTATAACCTTACCTTTTTGATTCTATTATTTTATCATTCAAAAAAACGACATTTATTTTTGTAAGCCTAGGACTGGCTGCAAAGCTACCTTGTAAACGTCTTATTGCAGCACCTGTTACTATGGTTGTGGATGTGTTTTTTAGATTCTGTTTTGACAGTTGTTTGATCTGAAGAGCTCAGTGCATAGGGAACTAGCATTAGGAGGGCTTTCGGGGTTCAATCAAAAAGTTTGCTCATACAAAACCCATGTATCGCACAACATGCCTCCTTTTTGGAATCCTCATGGTCTTATGGGGAGTACAATACAGTCAAGTCAATCACTTGTCTGGTAGTATCTGCTGTCCTTCCATTCTACTGCTACATCTAAAGGTGTTCTGCACAAACTTACTGAAAAGATACTGGTGGTTTTAACAAAAAAAACTCTCCTTTGGACAATTTCAAACGATTAAACGTCTCTTGATGAACTCATCAAAGAGAAACAGTTGTCTGGAAGCTTCAATAACCACACTAGCTCTGACCCTGAAAGCTTCTGATTTACTTAGTTGATTGTGTTTTGTAAAGTGTGTTTTATTTCCGTCACACCATCGCTGTCTAATGTATGAACCACATCTAATTAATCCTCAACTGAACTGTCTAAAGGGGTGAGTTCTGTCAGTGGTTGGTATTCAGGTTCGAGGGGGTACATTCATGAACAGCGCGTTCTCTGGACGTTCTACACTGCCAACATGTTCAAACTGTTCACAAAGCTTGTGATCAAATAAACAATAAGAAATAACTGAAAGGAATCTACTGTATGAATTCAGTCTGATGGAAAATCCCAGGTAAAACAGTTGGGAAATAAGACTGAACTTGGCAGGGACCTCAACGTTTAGGGGCCCTTGTTAGGTTTAGAGACTGTAAATTGACCCACTATTACCCATGTATTCTATTCTCCAGCTTCCCAAAGTTTCCTCCTCTCTAAGCCCATTGTTTTTATTTGGTGAAGAGAATGAATGTCCTAGAATCTCGTAGTGAATCTGCCCCCTGGTGTTGTAACATACGGTGTTTCCATTTCCCCCCCCATGTTCCCCGGCGACAAAGCTCGTCTGAGACTACTGACCCCTTTGTTGCCGAGGGACTCGATAAAGCTTCCACCTTCAACGTTTTGTAGGAACTAAAGATAGGTCCTTCTAGAGCTCAGTGTTATAGCAGGTGTTACAGAAACAGTAGAAATACTTTTACTATTACCATATTTGCTGAGAGATAAAGAGTATCCTATCAAGAGATGAAACTAAACCTGGGGGAAAAGGCCAGCTTCTCTAACTTTGCTATAATTAATTGTATACCTGTGTATGTAAATATAATGCATTCCTATTTTGCAGTCAAGAACAAAATACTATTTGTAATATAGAATAAACTTTATTATGAAACAAAGTGGTTTGTAGTTTGTGTTTATTCATATGAAATGATTGATTTAAATATTGTTATTTCACACAGCAGGTGTGAAATGGCATGCTGTGTACTGGAATTAATGGATTCATTTCATATAATGGGAAGCAAAATGTCCCGTTTCCCTCAGTAGAACAGCACAGGTGAAGCAGAAACCTACAGCACTTTGTTTTAATATGTTGTATGGTAACCCGTAGTAGAAAAGTCATTGTACACTCAAAGTTGTTTGTTGTGATGGCTTCACCTCGTACCTAAGGCCGCAGCACGGCCGCGGTAAAAACAGTCACAACACACGCCCTCTCGTGTACTATGGGCTTTATGGGCAATTCCACGGTGACAGAAAGATGCTGAGATGCCGATGTTCACTTTAAAATGCATGTCAAACAAATGCTTGCAAAGTTAAACAAACCAGACAACTCTATGCACAAAGACTACTGTATCAATTTCCACTGAACATTTTACAAAAACATTTACTTGAAGAACCCTGCAATGCAAAGTTTGGTAACAGAATGACAGTTGGTGCTGTTTTACCGTCTTTCTGTTACCAAACTTTGCACCTGCACTGTTCTTCAAGTGAATTTGTTTTTGAGACATTTTCAGTGGAAATTGTTAAAAGTAATCGTTGTGCATAGAGTTTCTCAATTTCAGAATATTATCTTTCAAAGTTCTGACCATTTCAGCTGAGCTGGTTCATATTGCTGTGGTAAAGATTCTACTGCAGTCCAATATGAGTTTGAGCTTTATAGTAATTGTTTATTTGTCAGGGACCATGTACAACATGCCATTGCCCCAGATTTAGCTCATTTTCAGCTGTAGTCCCTAGTAGGTTTGCTAGCCAGATAAATGACTAAATTCCCATTGGTGCTGAGTAGTTAGCATAGCTAAGCTAACAGGGACTAAACGGATGAAGGAAGTGAAATAGTGGGAAAACATCCAGCACTTTGACTAAAGGTATCAAAAGTCTGAGGTGAATTACAAAGTAAATAAACCCACAAAATGTGCTAAATACAATGATCCATCAAGAAGCAAGGACAGAAGGAAGCCAAACAACACGCCTAAGACGCCAATCAATTAGCTCACACCTGATGCCAATTAGGCTGCCTGTGACTGTAAAAGACTCCCAGAACTCCAGACAGACAGTTTTCCTGGTCAACAGATCTGGGATCAGCTTTCCTGTACACTACACTATCCTTTACCATTAGCAGGGAAGAATAACACCAACTCTGGGTTGCAGTAAAGACCAGAAAAGAAGACCACAAAGAGAGAGAGGGAGTGACAGAAGAGGAAAGAGAGGGAGGTTAGAAAATAGAGTGGAGAGAGAGACCTGCCAATCTGAGTGAACCCACAATGAGGGAGGGGGAGAGGCACGTGTGTGTCAATCTTCCTCAGCACGGGGTGACGGGGACAGGGAATTGAATTGGTCCTCGTGTCACCCTATATAGCAGCCACTGAACTGGGAGTAATGGGGGAGAGAAAGTGGAGGAGGGTGCAGGGCATCACCCTAATATTCCAACCAGTGAACTGGGAGTAATGGAGGAGAGAAAGTGGAGGAGGGTGCAGGGCATCACCCTAATATTCCAACCAGTGAACTGGGAATAATGGAAGAGAGAGGCGACTGGGGGATGAGGAGGGGAGAGAGGGTGATAGGGGGCACGAAGATGATGAAGCCATGCTATGATTGCAGCCGTGCTAGGGGTGGGGGTTTTTCACACTCCCACAACCCCTGCCCCCCAACCCTTCCCTCCACCCTTCTCCCAGCCACATTGATGTGAAGAAGAGAGAAAGAGGCCGGTGAGGAGGGGAGAGAAGCAGAGGTCTGAGTTTAGAGGATCTATCCAGACGGAGATAGAGAGGGGTAGGAGTGGTGGTGAGAGGAGGTCAATCTGGGGGAGGGCTAGAGGGGTAGTGGATCTGCTAATCGATTGTGCAGACCCCTCCTGTGTCTCCAACCCAGACGTTAACCCAGACCGTCTCAGCTGGAACATGTTCAGAGACAAATCTATCTGTTAGTGATATAGGGCTTGACTATTAATGGATGGTATGAGGGGTTGCCATGACTTCCTAGATGAACAAACGCCTTTACCACTTGTTTACTAAAGGTTTAAAGGACTAGTTAACTTGTTTACTAAAGGTTTAAAAGAATAGTTCACTTGTTTACTAAAGGTTTAAAGGACTAGTTAACTTGTTTACAAAAGGTTTAAATTACTAATTAACTTGTTTACTAAAGATTTAAAAGAATAGTTCACTTGTTTACTAAAGGTTTAAAGGACTAGTTAACTTGTTTACTAAAGGTTTAAAGGACTAGTTAACTTGTTTACTAAAGATTTAAAAGAATAGTTCACTTGTTTACTAAAGGTTTAAAGGACTAGTTAACTTGTTTACTAAAGGTTTAAAGGACTAGTTCACTTGTTTACTAAAGGTTTAAAGGACTAGTTAACTTGTTTACTAAAGGTTTAAAAGAATAGTTCACTTGTTTACTGAAGGTTTAAAAGAATAGTTCACTTGTTTACTAAAGGTTTAAAGGACTAGTTAACTTGTTTACTAAATGTTTAAAAGAATAGTTCACTTGTTTACTAAATGTTTAAAGGACTAGTTCACTTGTTTACTAAAGGTTTAAAATAATAGTTCATTTGTTTACTAAAGGTTTAAAGGACTAGTTCACTTGTTTACTAAAAGGTTTAAAATAATAGTTCACTTGTTTACTAAAGGTTTAAAGGACTAGTTCACTTGTTTACTAAAGGTTTAAAGGACTAGTTAACTTGTTTACTAAAGGTTTAAAGGACTAGTTCACTTGTTTACTAAAGGTTTAAAGGACTAGTTAACTTGTTTACTAAAGGTTTAAAGGACTAGTTAACTTGTTTACTAAAGGTTTAAAGAATAGTTCACTTGTTTACTAAAGGTTTAAAAGAATAGTTCACTTGTTTACTAAAGGTTTAAAAGAATAGTTCACTTGTTTACTAAAGGTTTAAATTACTAGTTCACTTGTTTACTAAAGGTTTAAAAGAATAGTTCACTTGTTTACTAAAGGTTTAAAGGACTAGTTCACTTGTTTACTAAAGGTTTAAAAGAATAGTTCACTTGTTTACTAAAGGTTTAAAGGACTAGTTCACTTGTTTACTAAAAGGTTTAAAAGAATAGTTCACTTGTTTACTAAAGGTTTAAAATAATAGTTCACTTGTTTACTAAAGGTTTAAAATAATAGTTCACTTGTTTACTAAAGGTTTAAAAGAATAGTTCACTTGTTTACTAAAGGTTTAAAGGACTAGTTCACTTGTTTACTAAAAGGTTTAAAAGAATAGTTCACTTGTTTACTAAAAGGTTTAAAAGAATAGTTCACTTGTTTACTAAAGGTTTAAAAGAATAGTTCACTTGTTTACTAAAGGTTTAAAATAATAGTTCACTTGTTTACTAAAAGGTTTAAAAGAATAGTTCACTTGTTTACTAAAGGTTTAAAATAATAGTTCACTTGTTTACTAAAAGGTTTAAAAGAATAGTTCACTTGTTTACTAAAGGTTTAAAGGAATAGTTTTGTAGATGTTCAATGTACCTACGGTGTTGTCGTTTGTCACTGTTTCCAACAGCAAAGAAACATATTAAACCGTTTGGATGAAAAACGACAACAGTCAAGACTATGCTACAACTTTGCAAACAAAAAAATGAACTATCCCTTTAACATGAATACGATCAAGGTGAGGTAGTTTGTGTGGGAGTTTCACTAGAAGTCTGCCCAACATCAGACTCAGGGTAGCAACGCTGTTGGGTCTCTAATGGCCTACTCGTTTTCTCTCATAAACTCCCTGAAGAATGAAGCTGAGAGAGAGGCAAGAGGAGGGTTTTGTCAGGACCGTTAAAAGGTGTCATACCACAACCAGTGCTAAAAGCTTCTCTCTTCCTCCCTTTTCTCCTCTCTCTCTTCATCTTTAAAAGGTCTCTTCCCTCCTAAAAGTCAGCTAGTCTTTCACTTGCTACATTACACTCTCCTATAAGCCATTCACTTTTTCACACATTCGTGATAGTCCACTGCTTCACCGAAAAACATCTGAAAATGGTTGTCCAGAAACCCTTACCGGTGTCACATCTCTCTCACATCTCTCTCTCTCTCTCACACATTTCTCTCACATCTCGCTCACATCTCTCTCTCTCTCACACATCTCTCTCTCTCTCTCTGTCACATCTCTCTCACATCTCTCTCACATCTCTCTCTCACATCTCTCTCTCTCTCTCATCTCACACACATCTCTTTCTCTCTCACATCTCTTTCTCTCATCTCTCTCTCAGTAGTCTCTCAATAACACTTGTTCACTTCCCTTCATGGATTTAAAAGTAGATAAGAATGGTGAAAACTATCTAGCAACTGCTTACACCACACCAATGCTTTTAAATGCGAGGGGGGGTGTAAGTGCACAGTTTGGGAGAAGGGACAGATTTTTGGGATGCAGGCATATTCTCAGAACAGTGTATTATCCTGCCTAGTCGAATCCCCTTCATTACGCACTCCTCATCCCTGTAGTAAAAACAGTGTTTAAACTGGAGAGGGGAGTGAGTGAGCTTTCAGTATTGTGCCCCAAACCCAGACATGCTGATGGTTGACGGCTGGCTGGATCAGAATGCTAGCGTGACTGTGCCACGCTAGGCTAATTCCGGGGATTGACTGTGAGCGCTATTGACAGCTGTGTGCGAGCAGATGGAAGCAATTACCATTATTAGTCTGCCATTCGCCTATCTGTCTTGGTAAACATCTGCGGAGAGACAACAGAGAGACGGGTAGCTGTAGCGCCCAGCGAGGAAAAAGGGACGGGACAAATAATGCCCCAGCCAGCCCTCCCAACAAACACAGACACCACAGAAACCTGGGGGTAGATGGGGAGAAACCCCTCACAGCACACTATCCACGGGGCCAGGAACAGAAGTCCGTCAGGGGCTCCCTAGCTAGGGTGGAGGGGCCTAGGGTGGAGGGGCCCAGGAAAGCACACGCTACCAGTTTGATTTGGACTCGTAACCGGACTGGACTGATAAAGGCTTTTTGGTGCTCCCTGTTCGTAGTGCCTAATTTTCAGCTTTTAATATCAGCTAATAGACAATGCATCAGCTTATAGGTCCACAACCATGCCAACTACCATCCCTCTATCAATGGCTCCCTGTGTTACAAATCATCCAACTTCCTGATATGAGGCATACTAGGCACAGCTTCACACTAAACGCTCCCATCGATCTGCCCCCCCCCCTACACACAAGCATGCACGCCCTACCACATACAATCACACACATGCATCACTAACACATACTCCATGCAGACACACACCACTGAACCAGCTGCCTGAAGGTCAGTACATGGCTCTCCTTTATGGGCGCACAAATCCGCTCCGCCATTTCCCCTAATCAATAACGACCATGCAACCCATTCTTAACTGCACAGGCCATTTACCAGCACAACTCTCTCTGACACACGTATTACAGAGACCAACACACACCAGGCCACGGTCCCACATCAGAACAAATTGATTATCCGGTTGAAAAATACATTCAATTTATTATTGTAGTATTGTTTTCTTACATCTCAAATCACTTCCCTGGTGATAATGGATTTGAGCTGTGCAGAAGGGACCAGCAGACTCCTATGGCCCACCCTTTGGAAATGAACAGGAAAACACAGGACCGACCGGCCCGGGGGAATGGGAGGAAATAAATAATATGCTGGAGCAGTGATTCCTATATCGTTTCCCTCAACATTGCTAATGCACCTACTGATCGTAGTACATTTTAGTCATTAAGCAGACATGTTGTCTTTCCAACTCTTTTGGTCATTGTTGGCAAGATAGCACAAACAGATCTGGGACCAGGCTAGTATTGTGTGGATTCGGGGTATAACCAACCTTGTCATTCAAAACCAATGAGGGAACACAGGAAGGTCCTGTGTGTGGGGAAGCCTTGAGGGAGCTCCGGATGGTATTCCAAGATTCCTGAACTTGTTCCCCCTGTCTTAGAGATACAATGGAGAGTAGCCGAGTCCTGCTCTCTGTGTGCCTCTGTGTGTCTCTGTGTGTATCTGTGTGTCCCTGTGTGTCCCTGTGTGTGTCTCTCTCTCTCTCTCTCTCTCAGGCATGCGCGCGCACACACACAGAGAGCCGTCTCCAACATAAACAACATGAATATGAATAACCCGCTGGCCTTGGCTCTGTGCCATAGCGGCCATACATACAAGCATTAGGTCTGACACACACCACAAACACACACAGAAAGGCATTATAAGGGCCCAACTCCAACCAGAACCTCTTCTCTCTCAGCAGCCTGATGAGCTGATGAAAGCAACACCACAGAGGATGGAAACCAACCAATGGCAGGAGAATCGTCACCGCTAATCCAATTCGGTGGCAGTGCATTTGAATAATTGATGAGGGCCATAAATTGGGCCGTCCAGATGTCCCCTGCTCCTTTAATCAATGTTGATCTCCTTAATCAATCGCTGGCTGCCGAGGGGGCTTGGGACATTTCCACACCTCTAGAGGGCAGGGCCCCAGCAATGCAGTCACAGGTGGTTGGCCACAAGGTGGCTGTTTGCAGTGATGTGCTCTGGGTAATTGGAGTTTGTACCCAGGGAAAGACAGGGGGGTGAGGGGGCTGCAGATTTGGGTGGCTGCAGTTTAGTAGATGTCGCCACAGGTGCAGGGGGAAATTAATGGGGGGAGAGACCATTGTCGGGAGCGATGTAAGGGAACATCAAGAAGGAAGATGGTAAGCATGAACATACACGCACATACATTACCAAACAGCGAGACAGACACACACACACACACACAGACACACACAGACGCCTGTGGCTACAGAGCTGGCAAAGGTGTCTCCTGCCAGAACAAAGCAGCAGTAGGTGACAGCTTGGTGGCACAGCTGGGAGAGACAGATAACCCTGCGCCTGTCTGTGGAACTAACAAAAACAACAGCATCCTTTCTCAGAAGACAGGAAGTTCTCTCCTTCTGTCTGTGTGTGTATGTGTGTGTGTGTGTGTGTGCTCTTTGACAGATAGTAAGAGGTGTCAGTAATCGATTTACACAGCAATCACCGATCTGCAGCGCCGCGGCGACCTTCGCAGCGTCCTTGAACGGCGAATCAGCCGGCTTATCTGAACCCATCGCAGAGAGGACCTGATTAATGGCTGTGGTTGTGTTTGTGTCTATTTAAAGTCTCTATAAAAAAAAACATTTAGCCAAAGCAGTGTGTTCTTGTTAATGTCACAGTTACACTGAGACAACGTGAGGAGGTGTGAGATGGGCTGAAAATAAGACCTTATTTCTGGGTTTATGTTCCAGCGAATGGCAATGGTCTGACACTTTTGAATAGTGTTACCAAGCTCTGTAAATGAACTAACATAAACTATCTTTGCTATTAGGAATAATGAGGTGAAGCCGGGCAACGGTTGTTGTGATCACCACAGCGCTGACCAACAGTACAACAGCATTATAATGCATGTTCAACACTGTATATACATACTGTACATACACTCACTACATGTATTCACCAGCTATTGCACTCTGCCCTGCCACTGTAAATTCACTACTCTCTTAAAATTCTAGGTTAACTGAATTTATATTGTATGTAGACGTTGTGTACATTTTTTGTCCGTATTCTGTTTTGTGTACTTTGTCTTATGCTGGCTGCATCATCTCACCAAGTCACATTGTGGGTGTGTGTCAATGTACTTGGTGAATAAATGTGATTGTGATTCTGATCTCTCACCAGAGCTCTGGACTGGCTACCCAGAGACATATCACTAGGACCTAGGTCAGACCCGTCTCTACCCAGAGACATATCACTAGGACCTAGGTAAGACCCGTATCTACACAGGGACATATCACTAGGACCTAGGTCAGACCCGTCTCTACCCAGAGACATATCACTAGGACCTAGGTCAGACCCGTCTCTACACAGGGACATATCACTGGGACCTAGATCAGACCCGTCTCTACACAGAGACATATCACTGGGACCTAGGTCAGACCCGTCTCTACACAGGGACACATCACTGGGACCTGGGTCAGACCCGTCTCTACACAGGGACACATCACTGGGACCTAGGTCAGACCCGTCTCTACACAGGGACACATCACTGGGACCTAGGTCAGACCGGTCTCTACACAGGGACACATCACTGGGACCTAGGTCAGACCCGTCTCTACACAGGGACACATCACTGGGACCTAGGTCAGACCCGTCTCTACACAGGGACACATCACTGGGACCTAGGTCAGACCGGTCTCTACACAGGGACACATCACTCTGGGACCTAAAACCAGCATTAGCCCTCTAAACCACACCTGAGCATCTGAACACACCTGCTCATGTCTCATACTTAAACAATCTGTTCATGCTAGCAGCATTATTCAATAGTAAGAGTGGGATTCCCAGTATTAACCCATAAAGACACTCCAGTGCTTTCTTTGCTGAGGAGTGTTGCATCATCACATTTAAGCATCCAGCCAACGCTCCACTGTTCGTAAAACTTCTTATACTAGAAGACTGTGGGATTTGAGACCATGTCACGGTTTGTTCCTGGGTGAACACCTTAGGCACTAAATCTGTGCACCACCTGAAAGGCCTGAGGAAACGGAGTGTCCCGCTGAACGCGCCCCTAGGTGTAAAAAGGACAGTGGAGTTGAGAATGGTGTGTAAAGGATATGGAGGATAGGGGTCGGCTTGAATGTTTCTGAAATCAAATGCATTAGCTTACAGCATTGTCTTTCCATCAGCTCTCCTACTGAGAGGCACAGCAGAAATAGTAGGAGACGTGTCAATGCCCTGATGGTGCCAGGGAGGTAGAGGAGATGGATGGGCTGAATGAACACTGACAGACAGTGACAGACACAGACAATAGGCCTACATTTATGAGATTCTCTCCGTCATTCTTTTTCTCTTTGTCACTCATGACAGGGTGGCAAGAATGTCATGACAGAAAGTGAATCCAGGGAAGAGTCCAGGGTTTCTTATCGATCAACGGCTTTATTTACAACTATTTTAGAATGTTTACTCCAATTTGAAACCCCTTCAAAATGCACGGTAGAACTAAATGCACCGAAGAGACTATTTCAATGTATGTGAAATATAGGACTGATTTCCATAGTAATGCTGTACATACAGTAGTTATTACACTGAGAAAACTGAAGCAGAGGTCTTGACAAAGCCAAACTTCAAATAGAAAGTCAAACAGGCAGGAAAAGAAACATTCCCCTACCTGGAAAAGGTCAATGTTCTCTATTCCATGTTTAATCAGCCGTTAAAATATCAAGGAAATCAATATACAAGTAGGGTTGCAAAGCTACCGGTAATTTTCAGTAATTTTGGTAATTAACAGAAACTCTATCGTAATCTATTGAAATTTTGGTAATTTATAATTGAATATTTTTTAAATTATTATTCCAATGTAGTATTAATTTATTATATCTGTGTCGAAATTGTCCATGAGCTTCTAGTAGATAGACCTTATGGTTCAAGGTCTATCCTACAATCTAAGCTTGATGCCCTCAATCTCACACAAACTATCAATGTACCTACCAGATACCACCCCTAATCCATAAACACGGGCACCCTCATAGATCTCATCCTAACCAACCTGCCCTCCAAATACACCTCTGCTGTCTTCAACCAGGATCTCAGTGATCACTGCCTCACTGCCTGCGTCCGTAATGGGTCTGCGGTCAAACGACCACCCCTCATCACTGTCAAACGCTCCCTAAAACACTTCAGCGAGCAGGCCTTTCTAATCGACCTGGCTCGGGTATCCTGGAAGGATATTGACCTCATTCCGTCAGTAGAGGATGCCTGGTTATTCTTTAAAAGTGCTTACCTCACCATCTTAAATAAGCATGCCCCATTCAAACGTTTTTGAACCAGGAACAGATATAGCCCTTGGTTCATTCCAGACCTGACTGCCCTTGGCCAGCACAAAAACATCCTGTGGCGTACTGCAATAGCATCGAACAGCCCCAGTGATAGGCAACTTTTCAGGGCAGTTAGGAGCCAATATACACAGGCAGTTAGCTTTTTCAAACAGACATGTGCATCCTGTAGCACAAACTCAAAAAAGTTCTGGGACACTGTAAAGTCCATGGAGAATAAGAGCACTTCCTCCTAGCTGCCCACTGCACTGAGGCTAGGAAACACTGTCACCACCGCGATAACAGAATTTCAATAAGTATTTTTCTACAGCTGGCCATGTGTTACGATCTAAAATGTCCCTCCCCGGTACCCAGCACCTCTCCTCCGGACCGTACCCCTCCCAGTCCACGAGGTACTGCAGGCCCCTCACCCGGCGTCTCGAGTCCAGAATAGCTCGTACTGTGTACGCCGGGGACCCCTCGATGTCCAGAGGGGGTGGAGGGACCTCCGGTACCTCACCGTCTTGTAGGGGACCAGCTACCACCGGCCTGAGGAGAGACACATGAAATGAGGGGTTAATACGATAATAAGAGGGAAGTTGCAATCTATAACACACCTCGTTTATCCTCCTCAGGACTTTAAATGGCCCCACACACTGCGGCCCCAGCTTCCGGCAGGGCAGGCGGAGGGGCAGGTTTCGGGTCGAGAGCCAGACCCTGTCCCCTGGTGCGAACACCGGGGCCTCACTGCGGTGGCGGTCAGCGTCTCTCTTCTGCCGTTCACTGGCCTGCCTGAGAGAATCCTGGACTGCCCGCCAGGTCTCTCTAGAGCGCTGTACCCACTCCTCCACCGCAGGAGCCTCGGTCTGACTCTGATGCCATGGAGCCAGGACCGGCTGGTAGCCCAGTACACATTCGAATGGCGACATATTCGTGGACGAATGCCGAAGAGAATTCTGGGCTAACTCTGCCCACGGGACGTACCTCGCCCATTCTCCTGGCCGGTCCTGGCAATACGACCTCAGAAACCTGCCCACTTCCTGGTTTACTCTCTCCACCTGCCCATTACTTTCGGGGTGATAACCAGAGGTAAGGCTGACCGAGATCCCCAGACGCTCCATAAATGCCTTCCAAACCCGAGATGTGAACTGGGGACCCCGATCGGAGACGATATCCTCTGGGACCCCATAGTGCCGGAAGACGTGGGTAAAAAGAGCCTCTGCAGTCTGTAGGGCCGTAGGGAGACCAGGCAATGGGAGGAGACGGCAGGACTTAGAGAACCGATCCACAACGACCAAAACGGTAGTGTTCCCCTGAGATGGGGGAAGATCAGTAAGGAAATCTACCGAGAGATGGGACCATGGCCGTTGTGGAACCGGGAGGGGCTGTAACTTCCCTCTAGGAAGGTGCCTAGGAGCCTTACTCTGGGCGCATACCGAACAGGAAGATACATAGAGCCTCACATCCCTAGCTAAGGTGGGCCACCAGTATTTCCCTCTAAGACCCTGCACTGTCCTATCGATCCCCGGATGACCCGCAGACGGTAGTGTGTGAGCCCACCGAATCAACTTATCACGGACACCAAGCGGTACGTAACTTCTACCAGTCGGACACTGTGCAGGCGCAGGTTCAACCCTCAACGCCCGCTCGATGTCCGCGTCCACCTCCCATACCACTGGGGCCACCAGCCGAGAAGCTGGGAGGATGGGAGTGGGTTCGATAGACCGGTCCTCGGTGTCATAGAGACGGGACAGCGCGTCGGCCTTAGTGTTGAGGGAACCTGGTCTGTAAGAGATCGTAAATCTAAAACGTGTAAAGAACATGGCCCACCTAGCCTGACGCGGATTCAGTCTCCTCGCTGCTCGAATTTACTCCAGATTACGGTGATCAGTCCAGATGAGAAAAGGGTGTTTAGCCCCCTCTAGCCAGTGTCTCCACACCTTCAGGGCCTTTACCATAGCTAGTAACTCCCGGTCCCCCACATCATAGTTCCGCTCTGCCGGACCCAGCTTCTTCGAAAAGAAAGCGCAGGGACGGAGCTTCGGTGGCGTGCCCGAGCGCTGAGACAGCACGGCTCCAACCCCAGCCTCGGACGCATCCACCTCCACTATGAATGCTAACGAAGGGTCCGGATGCGCCAACACGGGAGCCCCAGTGAACAGTGCCTTCAACTGGTTGAAGGCTCCATCAGCCTCTGCTGACCACCGCAAACGCACCGGCCCCCCCTTCAGCAGTGAGGTAATGGGCGCCGCTACTTGGCCAAAACCCCGGATAAACCTCCGGTAGTAATTGGCAAACCCTAAAAACCGCTGCACCTCCTTTACCGTGGTCGGAGTCGGCCAATTACGCACGGCGTTAACGCGGTCACACTCCATCATCATCCCCGAGCTGGAAATGCGATAACCCAAGAAGGAAACGGCTGGTTTGGAGAACACACATTTCTCAGCCTTGACGTATAGGTCATGCTCCAGCAGTCGCCCAAGAACCTTGCGCACCAGGGAAACATGCGCGGCGCGTGTGGCAGAATAAATCAAGATGTCATCAATATAGACTACCACACCCTGCCCGTGCAAGTCCCTGAGAATCTCATCTACAAAGGATTGAAAGACGGCTGGAGCATTTTTCAACCCATACGGCATGACGAGGTACTCATAGTGGCCTGATGTGGTACTAAACGCTGTTTTCCACTCGTCTCCTCCCCGAATACGCACCAGATTATACGCGCTCCTGAGGTCCAGTTTTGTGAAGAAACGCGCTCCGTGGAATGATTCCACCGCCGTAGCGATGAGAGGTAGCGGATAACTAAAACCCACTGTGATCGAATTGAGACCTCGATAATCAATGCACGGACGCAGACCTCCCTCCTTTTTCCTCACAAAAAAAAAACTCGAGGAGACGGGTGACATGGAGGGCCGAATGTACCCCTGTCTCAGAGCTTCCGTGACATATGTTTCCATAGCCAGCGTCTCCTCCTGTGACAGTGGGTACACATGACTCCGGGGAAGTGCAGCGTTCTCCAGGAGGTTTATCACGCAATCCCACCGTCGATGGGGTGGTAATTTGGTCGCCTTCTTCTTACTAAAAGCGATAGCCAAATCGGCATATTCTGGGGGAATGCGCACGGTGGAAACCTGGTCTGGACTCTCCACCGTCGTGGCACCGATGGAAACTATACACCTCTCTGAACACTCGTCTGACCACCCCTTAAGAGCCCCCTGTTTCCAGGAAATAAGGGGATTGTGAATAGCCAGCCAGGGAACCCCCAACACCACCGGAAACCCAGGTGAATCAATAAGGTAGAAACTGATCCTCTCCCTATGATTCCCCTGCGTTACCATGTCCAGCGGAATCGTGGCCTCCCTGACCAGCCCTGACCCTAGCGGTCGGCTATCTAAGGAGTGCACGGGGACAGGTGGGTCTATCTGCACTAACGGAATACCCAATTTACGGGCGAGTCCACGATCCATAAAACTCACAGCTGCGCCTGAATCGACTAGCGCCTTATGCTGAAGAGAGGGGAAAAATGCAGGGAAAAAAATTAACAAAAACATGTGACCAACAGGGAGCTCTGGGTGAGTTTGGTGCTTACTCACCTGGGGTGGCCGAGGAGCGTTCTGTCGACCATCTCGACTCCCAGAAGGACTCCTCCAACACCGGTCCGAAGTGTGTCCTCTCCGTCCACAATAGGAGCAGGAGGAGCCCCCTCTGATCCCCCTAGATGCAGCTCCTCCCAACTCCATCGGAGTGGGAGTGGGAGAGCTGGAAGGTGGAATTAACAGGACCCCTTCTGAACGCCCGCGGGCAGCTAGCAGGTTGTCCAATCGAATAGACATGTCTATTAGTTCATCCAGGGAGAGAGTTGTGTCCCTGCAAGCCAGCTCCCGGCGGACGTCCTCCCGGAGACTACACCGGTAATGGTCCATCAGGGCCCTGTCATTCCACCCAGCACCAGCAGCTAGGGTCCTAAACTCCAACGCGAAGTCCTGCGCGCTCCTCGTCTCCTGTCTGAGGTGGAACAGTCGCTCACCCGCCGCTTTACCCTCTGGTGGATGATCGAACACTGCTCGGAAACGGCGGGTGAACTCCAGGTAGTTGTCCCGAGCCGAGTCTGGACTGTTCCAGACTGCGTTAGCCCAATCCAGGGCCCTGCCCGTTAAACAGGAGACGAGGAGGCTCACACTCTCCTCACCCGAGGGAGCCGGACGCACAGTAGCCAGGTAGAGCTCCAGCTGGAGCAAAAATCCCCGGCACCCAGCAGCCGCTCCATCGTACTCCCTCGGGGGGGAGAGACGTAGTGCGCCGGACCCAGAGGACGACGTAGGTGGAGTAGGTTGTGTCGGCAGTGGGGGAGCTGGGGTAGACGTCGGGAGACCACTCCTCTCCCATCGTTCCATCCTCTCCATCATCTGGTCCATCGCGGTACCAATCCGATGGAGGACAGCTGTGTGGTGATGAACGCGCTCCTCCATAGTGGGGAGAGGAGTGGTCGCTGCTCCTGCTGACTCCATTTCGAAGGTGCGGGCTTCTGTTACGATCTACTAGGTGTGGTGGTTGGAATCAGGCGCAGAGAGCAGGGTTCAGTCGTATCTTCACATTTATTCCCCAGCGCAACAAAAACAGTCACGCCAACACACAGGGCGTAAAATAAGTTGCCAGTCAAAAACAACAGGACTAAACAGTCCGGAGAATAAATACAGGAAAAAATCACACCATCAAAACACAGAGTAACAAAAACAAGCCCGCACAAATACCCAGCGGGACTAGTGCCCCTAAATACCCTACAAACAAATCCTAATACAAAACAGGTGTACCCAATTAACCAATAACCCAAAACAAACGGAAAGGGAATCGATGGCAGCTAATAGGCCGGCGACGACGACCGCCGAGCACCGCCCGAACAGGAAGAGGCACCATCCTCGGCGAGGTTCGTGACACCATGCTTTCCACCTGGCTACCCCTACCCCGGTCAACAACCCTGCACCCCGCACAGCAACTTGCCCAAGCCTCCCCCATTTCTCCACCAAAATCCAGATAGCTGATGTTCTGAAAGAGCTGCAAAATCTTGACCCCTACAAATCATCTGGGCAAGACAATCTGAACCCTTTCTTTCTAAAATTATCAGCCAAAGTTGTTGCAACCCCTATTACTAACATGTTCAATCTCTCTTTCGTAACGTCTGAGATCCCCAAAGATTGGAAAGCTGCCATGGTCATCCCCTCTTCAAAGGGGGAGACACTCTAGACCCAAACTGCTACAGACCTATATCTATCCTACCCTGCCTTTCTAAGGTCTTCGAAAGCCAAGTCAACAAACAGATCACCGACCATTTTGAATTCCACCGTACCTTCTCCGCTATGCAATCTGGTTTCAGAGCTGGTCATGGGTGCACCTCAGCCACGCTCAAGGTCCTAAACGATATCATAACCACCATCGATAAGAGACAATACTGTGCAGCCGTATTCATCGACCTGGCCAAGGCTTTCGACTCTGTCAATCACCACATTCTTATCGGCAGACTCACCAGCCTTGGTTTCTCAAATGACTGCCTCGCCTGGTTCACCAACTACTTCTCAGACAGAGTTCAGTGTGTCAAATCAGAGGGCCACAGGGTGCCACACTCCATCAGGGTGCCACAGGGTTCACTCCTCGGGCCGACTCTTTTCTCTGTATACATCAGTGGCTCTTCCTGCTGGTGATTCTCTGATCCACCTCTACGCAGACGACACTATTTTGTATACTTCTGGCCCTTCTTTTGACACTGTGTTAACTAACCTCCAGACGAGCTTCAATGCCACACAACTCTCCTCCCGTGGCCTCCAAATGCTCTTAAATGCAAGTAAAACTAAATGCATGCTCTTCAACTGATCGCTGCCCCCACCTGCCCGCCCATCCAGCATCACTACTCTGGACGGTTCTGACTTAGAATATGTGGACAACTACAAATACCTAGGTGTCTGGTTAGACTGTAAACTCTCCTACCAGACTCATATGAAGCATCTCCAATCCCAAATTAAATATATTTCACAAAAAAGCATCCTTCACTCATGCTGCCAAACATACCCTCGTAAAACTTACTATCCTACCGATCCTTGACTTTGTCGATGTCATTTACAAAATAGCCTCCAACACTCTACTCAACAAATTGGATGCAGTCTATCACAGTGCCATCTGTTTTGTCACCAAAGCCCCATATATCCTACCCACCACTGCGACCTTTACGCTCTCGTTGGCTGGCCCTTGCTTCATATTCTTCGCCAAACCCACTGGCTCCAGGTCATCTATAAGTCTTTGCTCATCTCACTGGTCACCATAGCAGCACCCACCCGTGGCATGCGCTCCAGCAGGTATATTTCACTGGTCACCCCCAAAGCCAATTTGGCCGCCTTTCCTTCCAGTTCTGTGTTTCCAATGACTGGAATGAACTGCAAAAATCACTGAAGCTGGAGACTCATATCTCCCTCACTAGCTTTAAGCACCAGCTGTCAGAGCAGCTCACAGATCACTGCACCTGTACATAGCCCATTGGTAAATAGCCCATCCAACTACCTCATCCCCATACTGTTATTTATTTTATTTATTTTTCTCCTTTGCACCCCAGTATCTCTACTTGCACACTCATCCTCTGCACATCTATCACTCCAGTGTTTAATTGCTAAATTGTAATTATTTTGCCACTATGGCCTATTTATACCTCCCTTATCCGACCTCATTTGCACACACTGTATATAGACGTTTTCTATTGTATTATTGACTGTATGTTTGTTTATTCCATGTGTAACTCTGTTGTTTGTGTCACACTGCTTTGCTTTATCTTGGCCAGGTCGCAGTTGTAAATGAGAACTTGTTCTCAACTGGCCTACCTGGTTAAATAAAGGTGATCAGTATGGACACATGGTTTAACGGTGCACCTAACGAACGCTCTCGCTACGTGCTGGTTTGGGAAACACTAAATAAAGATGCATCTGGTACAATCATCGTAATGCTTAAGTTACATCGCAACTGGGAAACAAGGCCCAGAGCCTCACAGGATGGCATCACAGGAGGTTGGTGGAACCTTAATGGAGGATAATGAGCTTGTGGTGATGGCTGGAGCGGAATTAGGGGAATGGTATCAAATGTGTTTGATGCCATTCCATTTGCTCCGATCTGGACATTATTGTGAGCGTTGTCCCCTCAGCAGTCTCCTGTGGATGACATATTGGCTCGCAGTGTTGGGGTCCAGAAACACAGGAGCTTCAAAGAGAGAACAGAGACTCTTTAGAGTAGATAACTATTGATGCTCAATGCTTGTTTGGTCATAAGGCAATACTCACTGTATTGGCCCATGTTCTACATCTTCTCCCAGACTGTGAACTGCAGGTTGCCGAAGTTGCTATGCCACATCGATCAGCGCTCCTGAAACAAGCTCTGGATCTGACCTTGTGTACTTGGTTCTGGAAGATCAATAAAGAGTTACTGATGTGGGGTTGGGTTAAGAACCAATAAAGAGTTATACTGATGTGGGGTTGGGTTCAGAACCATACGCTTCTGCTCCTCTTCCTCCCTCAGGGCAGCTATCCTGGCCTCCTCTTCCTCTCATATTAAGTGGTGAAGCTTCCTGAACTCCTCCTTCATCTGCATGCTGGGAAAGGGAAAACCTAGTCAGTTGCACAACTGAATGCATTCAACTGAAATGTGTCTTCTGTATTTAACCCAACCCCTCTGAATCAGAGCGATGGGGAGGCTGCCTTAATCAACGTCATCGGCCTCCAGGGAGCAGTTATTGTGGGGGTTAACTGCTTTGCTCAAGGGCAGATTTTTTTCCACCTTGTCGGCTTGGGGATTCAAACAAGCAGCCTTTCAGTTACTGTCCCAACACCCTAACCGCTAGGCTAGCTGCCTCTCTGGGCCTAGCTTCAGAGCTCCACTCCAAGCATAATGTTGAGTTTTAACCAACTACAGAATTCCAGCTGAAGATGTAGCACCTGTTTCTGGTAAGAAGGACTAAGGGGAGAGGGTCTTGGTGAGTGTACTGCATTGGCTTAAATAGAACTGCATTCGTGAGCCATTTTGTTAGTGTATTTCATTTTGTGGCCACTAGGGGACAGAGAAATGACATTTCCGTTGAGAGTGCACCTTCAAAACAGTAATAGTCCATCTGGTTAAACGTCATCACCTTTCTGCACTTTAGAGAGGAACTCCAGTTTCTTCTTCAAGATCTCCACATCTGCCTTTAATACCACCTGAAACAACAACAATACTAACAATTAAGGTACAGATTCTTTGTTAGGGAAAACATTATGGGTAAATACTGCCGTTCAAATCCAAACCCTACAAATAAAAGCTTTGGGTGAAAAAACGACTTGAGGCTGAATTCCATCTCCTCACTGAAAACCCACCGGCCTCCATTATTTGTGACTGCGGAGAAAACTGTCAGATGAATATTTATATTTTCCGATTTCCTTGGTACATAAATTCCTGTAATGTCTGACATTTACTTCCCTGTGAGCCGGTTGGAGAACGCAGCTGAGCGAAGCCTTGACGTCTTCTGTCAGCGCTGAGGAAATATGGAGGAGAGAGGAGTCGCGTGAGAAGCTTGCTCATTGTCAGAATCCATCTGTTTGTTTCTGCACCAAAATTGTGGCTCCGAAAACAATAATTTCTCTCAAAAACGCATAAAAAATGCATGAAAGGAAAGGAAGCGATCGCCGGGGCTCCGGAGGCACTTAAGAGACGGGGGCTTCTATGCCCGAGGTGGATGGATCATTGCAAAAGAGAGAATTATCCTCTCAATGGTATTCCCCATTATAATAAACTAATAGCACATATTGCTCCCCTAACTCCATACTGCTCCGAGACAGACAGAAAAACACACTTAATGAGGTACATTTAGCTGAATAATTAACTTCGCTAGACACAAAACTTTATTAGTCGCAGGGGAGATGAACAGGCCGGGCAGGGAGGTTGGCTTGGCTATTGAATGAGCAATCAAACAGCACTCTGTGACCAATCAAGAGAGAGTGTAGAAAACAGTGGAGGGACTACAGACCCTAAACCAATCAATCAAAGTGACCCAGTGTTGTCATTCTGTCACAGCTAGGTGGTGATGCTGTGACACACCATGTCACACAAGCCTCTGGGACACATCAGGTGTTGGTTTCTCTCTCAAGGGGTGCTGTTGTCAGGTTACGGTTAGAGAAAATCCTACCTGTGTGGTTCAGGTGTTGGTTTCTCTCTCAAGGGGTGCTGTTGTCAGGTTACGGTCAGAGAAAATCCTACCTGTGTGGTTCAGGTGTTGGTTTCTCTCTCAAGGGGTGCTGTTGTCAGGTTACGGTCAGAGAAAATCCTACCTGTGTGGTTCAGGTGTTGCGTTCTGGTCCTTGCTACCATGGACCCTGGTGGGGACCATCGACCGATGAGGTCATTCTCAGTGGCGTAAGTGGAGGAGGAGGATGAAGGGGGAGGGGGGTTGTTATGCGGCGATGAGGAGGAAAGAGGGCGTCTGTGTGGGGAAAGAGAACAGATTGACAAGCACCAGGGGCTGCTGCCACCGCTGCAGAGAGCAAAATGCACTTTTCCAAATGTCACCTTGCCAACCCCTTTTTAAAAAGAGAGAGAAACAGAGAAAATGTGAAAGGCCTATAATTGTGAGTGAGATGAAAATGTCAGGGGTCTGTCTGGGGGTCTGTCAGATTGAATGTTGTTTCCTGTTCCTGGGACTCTTCCTGACGCTGGAGGAGGATTGATGTGAAGGCCACCACATAGTTGTCTTCTTCTTCTTTGATGCCATTCCATTCGCTCCGTCCCGGACATTATTATGAGCCGCTCTCCCCTCAGCAGCCTCCTGTGGAACACCATGTGACTTGATGCAGCTCCACAGCGTTAGACCTGGTGCCCCACATAACATGGTGTCGTACCGTGGGCCGTTGTCAAACTCTGGGTTTACACAGGCAGCCCAAATCAAGTTTTAACTCTTAATGTCACATGTTCAGTGAAATGCCTTTCTTGCTCCAAACCCAATGATGCAGTAATCGATATCAATGTAATACTAAAATAACATAGGGTAGAACAAAAACACAATAAATAAAAATAAGAAGAATAGGAGAAAGGAAGTACGCACACAGGGTCAGTCAGATCCAGAACCACATTTACAATGTGCAGATACTGGAGTGGTGGAGATAGATCTGTTTGAGGGTAAGGTGACTAGGCATCAGGATATATGATAAACACAATAGCAGCAGTGTAAATTAGGATTGTATGGGAGCGTGTGTGCGTGTGTAGAGTCAGTATACATGTGTGTGCTTTGTTATGTGTGTGTTGGAGATTCAGTGTGCGTGAGTGTGTAGAGTCCTGTGAGTATATAGAGTCCTGTGAGTATGCAGAGTCCTGTGAGTGTGTAGAGTCAGTATAAATGTGTGAGCGTGTTATGTGTGTGTTGGAGTTTCAGTGTGCGTGAGTATGTAGAGGCCTGTGATTGTGTAGTCCTGTGAGTATGTAGAGTCCTGTGAGTATGTAGAGTCCTGTGATTGTGTAGTCCTGTGAGTATATAGAGTCCTCTGAGTATGTAGAGTCCTGTGAGTATGTAGAGTCCTGTGAGTGTGTAAAGTCAGTATAAATGTGTGACCGTGTTATGTGTGTGTTGGAGTGTCAGTGTATGTGAGTCCTGTGAGTGTGTGTGAGTCCTGTGAGTGTGTGTGAGTGCTGTGAGTGTGTAGAGTCCTGTGAGTGTGTGTGAGTGCTGTGAGTGTGTAAGAGTCCTGTGACTGTGTAGAGTCCTGTGAATATGCATAGTGTACAAAATATTCTAATGAGGCTGCCTGTGTAAACACAGCCATGAAGTTAAAACAGTTTCTCTATCTCACACAATGAATGAAATAACTCATGACTAGGATACTCAAGGGCTTAGACACAGTATGAGCAAGACAGCCATCCCACTGGGCACAGACGTCAATTCAACGTCTATTCCATGTTGGTTGATTGATTTCATTGAATTGATGTGGAAACAGCATTGATTCAACCAGTGTGTTTCCACTGGGATATTATCTGTTCTTTACATTCCACTTTCTGTAAACATTCTGAAACCCATATGAACAAGCCTCTGGCAGGTTGGCAGAGGAGCCTGTGACCAATCAATGCAGAGAGAGAGAGACTGCCCCAGGGACAAGACGGGTGACATAAACATATGCCCCTGTGCCCATACATCAGCCAGCACAAGCAAGGAGTTCCAATCCATGCCACCTCACCTTCTCTCTGTCAACTCAATAAAGCTCTGTGAAATATAGGAAGGGAATCGTCCCAGGGTAATATTTCACTCCTCTACCACTACGGTCTGTTCATATCTCACCGTCTCAATAAAGTTGACTTCCGTGTGCCAGCGGAACGGTAATATACAGAGGTAGACAGAGGGAGGCTGTGGAATATGATGGAGAGGTTCATCAGAGTAGTGTTCAGACACTTTTTGTCTGTCACGAATGGCATCCTCTTCCCTATATAGTGCCCTTCTTTTGACAAGAGCCAATGGCACCCTATTCCATATATTGCGCCCTTCTTTTAACCAGAGCCCTATGGAAGGCATTACCTGGACATGTCCAAATTAAAACACTCCTTTCCCGTCGTAAAACATTTTAAAAGGTTTTCTGTTGTGTGCTCCAATGAACACAGCCCAGACCAAGCTGACAGACTCCTTGAGACACTGAGGCCTTTTCAAGTTCAAGTATATAAATGTATTAGTCGTATGTACAGGATACACATGGTATAAGTTGTATGTACAGGATACACATGGTATTAGTTGTATATACAGGTTACACATGGTATTAGTCGTATGTACAGGATACGCATGGTATTAGTCGTATGTACAGGATACACATGGTATTAGTTGTATATACAGGATACACATGGTATTAGTTGTATATACAGGATACACATGGTATTAGTTGTATATACAGGTTACACATGGTATTAGTCGTATGTACAGGATACGCATGGTATTAGTCGTATGTACAGGATACACATGGTATTAGTTGTATATACAGGATACACATGGTATTAGTCGTATGCACAGGATACACATGGTATTAGTTGTATATACAGGATACACATGGTATTAGTCGTATATACAGGATACACATGGTATTAGTTGTATGTACAGGATACACATGGTATTAGTTGTATATACAGGATACACATGGTATTAGTTGTATATACAGGATACACATGGTATTAGTCGTATATACAGGATACACATGGTATTAGTCGTATGTACAGGATACACATGGTATTAGTCGTATATACAGGATAGACATGGTATTAGTCGTATATACAGGATACACATGGTATTAGTCGTATGTACAGGAGACACATGGTATTAGTTGTATGTACAGGATACACAAGGTATTAGTCATATGTACAGGATACACATGGTATTAGTTGTATATACAGGAGACACATGGTATTAGTTGTATATACAGGTTACACATGGTATTAGTCGTATATACAGGATACACATGGTATTAGTTGTATATACAGGATACACAAGGTATTAGTCATATGTACAGGATACACATGGTATTAGTTGTATATACAGGAGACACATGGTATTAGTTGTATATACAGGTTACACATGGTATTAGTCGTATATACAGGATACACATGGTATTAGTTGTATATACAGGATACACATGGTATTAGTCGTATGTACAGGATACGCATGGTATTAGTCGTATGTACAGGATACACATGGTATTAGTTGTATATACAGGATACACATGGTATTAGTTGTATGCACAGGATACACATGGTATTAGTTGTATATACAGGATACACATGGTATTAGTTGTATATACAGGATACACATGGTATTAGTTGTATGTACAGGATACACATGGTATTAGTTGTATATACAGGATACACATGGTATTAGTTGTATATACAGGATACACATGGTATTAGTTGTATATACAGGAGACACATGGTATTAGTTGTATATACAGGTTACACATGGTATTAGTCGTATATACAGGATACACATGGTATTAGTTGTATATACAGGATACACATGGTATTAGTTGTATATACAGGTTACACATGGTATTAGTTGTATATACAGGATACACATGGTATTAGTTGTATATACAGGATACACATGGTATTAGTTGTATATACAGGATACACATGGTATTAGTTGTATATACAGGATACACATGGTATTAGTCGTATGTACAGGATACACATGGTATTAGTTGTATATACAGGATATATAATGGTATTAGTCGTATGTACAGGATACACATGGTATTAGTCATATACAGGATACACATGGTATTAGTCGTATATACAGGATACACATGGTATTAGTCGTATGTACAGGATACACATGGTATTAGTCGTATATACAGGATACACATGGTATTAGTTGTATATACAGGATACACATGGTATTAGTCGTATGTACAGGAGACACATGGTATTAGTCGTATATACAGGATACACATGGTGTACACTGTTCAACTAAATGCTTACTTGCAGGTATGACACGGAGGCCTTTCCCCCACAGGGTCGGCTGATCCTAGAGCGTCTTAAAAGAGCTACTTCTAGCCACAGCTAACTATGGGACATTGCTGATGCAAATCGTCTGATTGATGGAGGTGGCCGTCAATTCGCCACGCACCCTCCAGCCACACCCCCTACAAAAATCATTCAATCAATCAATCAAATGTATATATAAAGCCGTTTTATATCAGCAGTTGTCACAAAGTGCTGTACAGAAAGCCAGCCTAAAACCCCAAACAGCAGCATTACAGATGTAGAAGCATGGTGGAGCGTTACGTCTGTCTTCACCACACAGATGAGGAAGACAAAGGAACACATGATAGCATAGCCTGGTGAGTTGAAACATAACCTTTGTACATTATCAAACTTTTGTGAAAACGTTGACTTCTAACTTCAGTTTACTGCCGTCTTAAATTTGACATTCAATCTTAAAGAGGCCTGTCCAAATCCGATGCCACTTTCTACTTGTCCAGAGTCGGTTGTCAGTTGATTATGAAAAAGGAACACGCTTCTTTTGGTACATATTGTCATATTTCAAAGCGTATTACTTCCAGAGCTGATGTGTGATCTGGCATTTTGCCGTACGTCAGAAACAGGGAAAAGTTGGACACCTCGCCTGCTCTCCTACTCTTGAAAACACATCAATCATGCCAGTCAGAAAATGACAGAGACCTTCCCGTTGTCATTGAGCGATACTTTCGAATGACTGATGGCTCAGCGATCCCTCACAATCCCCCAATCAACTAACCCCCCCATCGATTGCCATGTGAAAAATAAATGATAACGTTTTGAAAAACGATGCACTTTATCCTCTAGCAATTTAGAGAAACAAATCCCTTTAAACTGAGAAAAGAGAGAATCATTTCCATGCATTACAATGTGGAAAGCAGAGGATGTTTTGAATATGTTATAGATGGGAGAGGCAGCAGTGTTCCCTATAGGTGGTGTGTATATACAAAGGCTCATTAAGCTGTAGTCTCTAAGGGGAAGATGTAGCCTATAAAGACAGTACACTGTGGCATATTAATAATGACTCTGAGGGGGGCCTCAGACCCTCCCTCTATCTCAGTGGAGGCTGCTGAGGGGAGGACGGCTCATAAGAATGGCTGGATTGGAGCGAATGGAATGGCATCAAACACAAGGAAGCCTTATGTCAATAGTGTACATACTCCTCTAAGAAAACCAATGGTCATGTCTCTATCATTATCCGTTCAGAAGTTATTGGTGTTTTTAGCCTGGTAGGATGTTTTTAGCCTGGTAGAATGTTTTTAGCCTGGTAAGATGTTTTTAGCCTGGTAGAATGTTTTTAGCCTGGTAGGATGTTTTTAGCCTGGTAGGATTTTTTTAGCCTGGTAGGATGTTTTTAGCCTGGTAGGATGTTTTTAGCCTGGTAGGATGTTTTTAGCCTGGTAGAATGTTTTTAGCCTGGTAGGATGTTTTTAGCCTGGTAGGATGTTTTTAGCCTGGTAGGGTGTTTTTAGCCTGGTAGGATGGCCAGAATTAGGGTGAATAATTCAATGGAGACAAGAGAAAGAAAAGTGGTTAAAAAAACCTTCAAATTGCATCTCGTCAGGCTGGATTCTGTGTGAGACTGGCCTACTAACAGGCTCACTTCCTGTTGAACTCGTCATCTTTCTTCTCAAAGACGCAGGACATAAACCAATATAGAGGTAAGATGGATATTGATTTTGAGAAATGACAGGTAAGTATATTCATATTTTAGTATACACTTTTCATGTTCATTTAAAATTCCTGTTATTTTTTTCTCACAAAAACAAGCGTATCTCTGTGAAATGTCAACTGAGCACTGAGCGTATAACAAGCTTTTTATATTCAAAGCCTTTTACATTTAATTCAGCTCGTGTCATGATTATTTAGCTTTTTGCGACCCGCAGAAACAATTTTGAAGACGACGACCACGTAAAATCCTCAAACGTTGTTAGGAGAAACGTACCACTGCTATGTCAACAGAGGCCCTGAGGCTTATTATGGGATGGATTAGGTTACGACTTCCTGAATATAACGTTAATGATATGTTATAGGGCTTACTATGGGATGGATTAGGTTACGACTTCCTGAATATAACGTTAATGATATGTTATAGTGCTTACTATGGGATGGATTAGGTTACGACTTCCTGAATATAACGTTAATGATATGTTATAGGGCTTATTATGGGATGGATTAGGTTACGACTTCCTGAATATAACGTTAATGATATGTTATAGGGCTTATTATGGGATGGATTAGGTTACGACTTCCTGAATATAACGTTAATGATATGTTATAGGGCTTACTATGGGATGGATTAGGTTACGACTTCCTGAATATAACGTTAATGATTTGTTATAGGGCTTATTATGGGATGGATTAGGTTACGACTTCCTGAATATAACGTTAATGATATGTTATAGGGCTTACTATGGGATGGATTAGGTTACGACTTCCTGAATATAACGTTAATGATATGTTATAGGGCTTATTATGGGATGGATTAGGTTACGACTTCCTGAATATAACGTTAATGATATGTTATAGGGCTTATTATGGGATGGATTAGGTTACGACTTCCTGAATATAACGTTAATGATATGTTATAGGGCTTACTATGGGATGGATTAGGTTACGACTTCCTGAATATAACGTTAATGATATGTTATAGGGCTTATTATGGGATGGATTAGGTTACGACTTCCTGAATATAACGTTAATGATATGTTATAGGGCTTACTATGGGATGGATTAGGTTACGACTTCCTGAATATAACGTTAATGATATGTTATAGGGCTTACTATGGGATGGATTAGGTTACGACTTCCTGAATATAACGTTAATGATATGTTATAGGGCTTACTATGGGATGGATTAGGTTACGACTTCCTGAATATAATGTTAATGATATGTTATAGTGCTTACTATGGGATGGATTAGGTTACGACTTCCTGAATATAACGTTAATGATATGTTATAGTGCTTATTATGGGATGGATTAGGTTACGACTTCCTGAATATAACGTTAATGATATGTTATAGTGCTTACTATGGGATGGATTAGGTTACGAAATCCAACTTTCTGAATATAACGTTAATGATATGTTATAGACCCCACACAACGATTCAGAACATGAAGAATCATTTGTCTTGGTCAAATGTTGTTTTTTATAAACATAAGGAATTGAAACCCTACTAACTGAGAGTGGGGTGAGGGAGTGGAGAGGAGTGGTACTGATGGACATGGCAAGATGATACCCTCCTTTGGGAATTCCAGTAGTAACAGAATTCTGGTTGGATACCGGTGTTGTCTGGTCGGAAAGTGGAGGTCGCCTTTACGCCTGAATGGATTGTGGGGAATTTGCTTCAGCTGTTGCCACTATTGTAACTGTTTTGTAACATATTAATGATACCTTCTGATGCTACACACTTAGCCATTCTATTTCTGTGGAGACAGAACTCAGCGAACCCAGAGCCATTTATTCAGAATACTGTATGGCTCTGAACAACCCTGTTGAAAGTCATGGCCATTGAAAAAGCATCACAGTCACTTATTTGCCATCTAAATTGTCTTGATTGCACATGGATTATTAATGCGCATTGAAATGGATCTGTGGAAACACATTGACTATTGGCACCGTGGCCGGTCTTTTAAATGGAGAATGATTGACATATTCCGAATGATTCCAAACGACCTCTGCTGTTTAGCCTCCATCATTGAAGTTATTGGCATGTTTACAACACCGGCTAACCGCACATCTGTTGTCCCACGGATATCCATATGGTCTCCATTGATCGCTAAAGAGTCAGAGAAATGCCTTTGGACAGCAACATGGCCAGGGGTCATGGAGGGCAGTGACTGCAGTGTGAGCAATAGGTGTCCTATAAAACACATTTTATTTTCATGCAGTATTCAATATATAGGGGTTGATTCAGCGCATTGACCATGACATCTTGGAGACACACTGGGTCAATAGAGACTTAAACTGTCAGGGGATGATGGTCCGTTATGACATACTATCATCTTCAAGTCACATGCTGATGGTCAAACCATGTCTAGACTAGCGCAACATCATATTTTAGTTAACGGTGCAATCTGCAATATTTACTGTCATTTCAGTTAATGATTTATCAATTGATTCTTGAAGAATATGACTTCTAACAGCCTCATGAGCTTCGCCTGTCGTACTCCATCATATCCCAAATATAAGGTTGCTTTATTTGATTGTAAACAGCATTGGTTGTTAAGGCCAGATTAGCTGTTGTCAAATCCAACCCACCAGTGGGACGATAAGCACATTTAACCACCTCCTTCTTCCTGAGGATGAATCCCAGAAAAGACATTGCGGAAGGTGATCTTTACCAGAGCTAGTGTGCTGTACATACGAACCTTACACTGGGTGTTATTTCAATATGCATATCAGGAAATTCATTTTGTGACTTACAATTTCCTGCAAGTACATAGCGTAATCTTCCACATAGGACCGACACTGATTGCACGTGTCAGTCAGGTAATCACGGGTACTGTAGAACCCAGGAGGTGATTATAAAGACCATCATTTCAACCGAGGGGGGGATTTTACAGGAAAGGCAACATGGAGAATTGTGATCAAGACACAGGCCATGATGACAGTGGTAGCCAGAGGTCAGTGATGGACCGTGACATGCGACATGTTTTGACAAATCTCTCTGCCATTCGCAATCAGCCTCCCCTCACCCCCTTTCAAACCATAATACACCATGTTGTCTTGACAACGTAGTTGTGCGGTTCTTGTTTGTCGAAAGAGGGAATGGGGAGGGAGGTGTGGTGGGGGGGTATATATAAGGACCATTAAAGTCTCAATGGGAGGGCTCGTGCACATTTAACTGTGTGAGATTAGCACCAGGCCAGTGGAGCCACAGCAGAACAGAACACTACAGGCCCCTGGTGGTGACGCACCATTAACTCCTGACTGACGAGGAGGCCTTAATGGTAGACATCAGTCACACCCCACATCAGGCAGATGGAGGAAGAGGGAGGGAGGGAGGGATGCTTAGCCCTGTTAAAAAATACGTTGAGCCTGCTGCCCATCAGGATACCACTCAAGGCTACTGGTCTGGCATGATGTCCGTCTGACTGTCTTTAATGGGGTGTGGGACTGGCAGATGGGTTGGTGTAGTAGTCCATCACAAACCACAGCTCCTGTCAATAGAGACAGAGGGTTTGAGATAATAACGTGGGTGTAAGGTGGGTATATGGTGTGGATTGTAATGTGGGTTTACACTGAGGGGTTGATACCCTCCTTTGGGAATAACTGCAGTAAGAGTCTAGACCCACAGGAGTAGTGTCTAGACCCATAGGACTAGAGACTAGACCCATAGGACTAGAGTCTAGACCCATAGGACTAGAGTCTAGACCCATAGGACTAGAGACTAGACCCATAGGACTAGAGACTAGACCCATAGGACTAGAGTCTAGACCCATAGGACTAGAGTCTAGACCCATAGGACTAGAGACTAGACCCATAGGACTAGAGACTAGACCCATAGGACTAGAGTCTAGACCCATAGGACTAGAGTCTAGACCCATAGGACTAGAGACTAGACCCATAGGACTAGAGTCTAGACCCATAGGACTAGAGTCTAGACCCATAGGACTAGAGTCTAGACCCATAGGACTCTGGTTCAAAGTAGTGCACAATATAAGAAGGCACTATACAAGAAGTCTGATGGGGAGACTGATGGGGAGAGTGATGGGGAGAGTGATGTGCTTGGGATCAGGCCCAGCGGGACCTTATCATGTGTTATCACCACAAAACCAAACAGGCTGTCATCCTGTACACACTTCCTTGTTGAGTAGAGGGCACCAAACAGGCTGTCATCCTGTACAAATCAAATCAAATGTATTTATAAAGCCCTTCGTGCATCAGCTGATATCTCAAAGTGCTGTACAGAAACCCAGCCTAAAACCCCAAACAGCAAGCAATGCAGGTGTAGAAGCACGGTGGCTAGGAGAAACTCCCTAGAAAGGCCAAAACCTAGGAAGAAACCTAGAGAGGAACCAGGCTATGTGGAGTGGCCAGTCCTCTTCTGGCTGTGCCGGGTGGAGATTATAACAGAACAAGGCCAAGATGTTCAAATGTTCATAAATGACCAGCATGGTCAAATAATAATAATCACAGGGAGAACAGTTGAAACTGGAGCAGCAGCACGGCCAGGTGGACTGGGGACAGCAAGGAGTCATCATGTCAGGTAGTGCTGAGGCATGGTCCTAGGGCTCAGGTCCTCTGAGAGAGAGAAAGAAAGAGAGAAAGAGAGAATTAGAGAGAGCGTACTTAAATTCACACAGGACACCGGATAGGACAGGAGAAGTACTCCAGATATAACAAACGGACCCTTGCCCCCCGACAGCGTAAACTACTGCAGCATAAATACTGAAGGCTGAGACAGGAGGGGTCAGGAGACACTACTCAACACTTCCTTGTTGAGTAGAGGGCACCAAACAGGCTGTCATCCTGTACACACTTCCTTGTTGAGTAGAGGGTAACAAACAGGCTGTCATCCTGTACACACTTCCTTGTTGAGTAGAGGGTAACAAACAGGCTGTCATCCTGTACACACTTCCTTGTTGGGTAGAGGGCACCAAACAGGCTGTCATCCTGTACACACTTCCTTGTTGGGTAGAGGGCACCAAGATAGAGAGAGGGATAGAGATAGATCAATCTATCTCTCTATCCCTCTCTCTCTCTCAGGGGCTTTATTGCCAGATGAAACATATGTTAACATTGCCAAAGCAAGTGAAGTAGATAATAAACAAAAGTGAAATAAACCATACAATTAACAGTAAACGTGTGTGTGTGTGTATGTGTCTGTAGGTACAGGTACGTGTGTGTGTGTGTGTGTGTGTGTGTGTGTGTGTGTGTGTGTGTGTGTGTGTGTGTGTGTATGTGTCTGTAGGTACAGGTACGTGTGTGTGTCTGTATGTGTCTGTAGGTACAGGTACGTGTGTGTCTGTAGGTACAGGTACGTGTGTGTCTGTAGGTACAGGTACGTGTGTGTCTGGAGGTACAGGTACGTGTGTGTCTGTATGTGTCTGTAGGTACAGGTGTGTGTGTGTGTCTGTAGGTACAGGTACGTGTGTGTGTGTGTGTGTGTGTATGTGTCTGTAGGTACAGGTGTGTGTGTGTGTGTGTCTGTAGGTACAGGTACGTGTGTGTCTGTAGGTACAGGTACGTGTGTGTGTGTGTGTGGGTGACTCTCCTCCCCAGATCTCCTCCTAATCTCACTAGAATTGCACAGTGAGCCAGTGAAGCAGTGGGTGTCTCTCTCCCGTCAGCCCCCTGTAATGCTGCAACTTCCCCGTGACCTTTCTGCATCACATTCAGCAGGAAACAAATGAAAATCACACAGTTCACCAACTTGCTGCCGATGCACAAGGCAAGGTTCAGAGCTATCTGACAATACAGCAGTGTGTAATGTTATTGTTATTCCCCCTCTCTCGCTCTTATTCGCTCACGCTCTGTCTCTCTGTCTCTCTCTCTCTCTCTCTCTCTCTCTCTCTGTGTCTCTCTCTCTCTCTCTGTGTCTCTCTCTCTCTGTCTCTCTCTGTGTCTCTCTCGCTCTGTCTCTCTCGCTCTGTCTCTCTCTCTCTCTCTGTCTCTCTCTCTGTCTCTGTGTCTCTCTCTCTCTCTCTCTCTCTCTCTCTCGCTCTCTCTCTCTCTCTCTCTCACAATCTCTCTGTCTCTCTCTCACAATCTCTCTCTGTGTGTGTGTCTCTCTCTCTCTCTCTCTGTGTGTCTCTCTCTCTCTGTCTCTCTCTCTCTCTCACACAATCTCTCTTTGTGTGTGTGTGTCTCTCTCTCTCTCACAATCTCCCTCTGTGTCTCTCTCTCTCCAAGGCGAGAGGTAAATAATAGTGTGTCGCAACATGCCATGTTCTCTGGTCCAAACCAAATTAAATGAGTATCAAATGTGAACTCGGACGGCTTGGCGCTGCAACATGCCAGTGCCTTGTTTGTGCGTCTTGGAGAACATATTCTCGTTATCAGGAATAAAAAAGATAACCGGGGGGATTTCTCAACATTCATTTTTAGAGTGTGAAAGAATGTTTGGGAGACGGCCGGGGTAGACAGCGAGCGGTAGGCCAAGGAGCCTGAGGAAGTGAGATAATTGAGCAGAGCACTCAGCATATGCTTTGGTTACCAGGGTGATAGACTTTATCAAAACACTGACCAATCCTCTTATGGGAAAGGGAGAGTAAGCCCTTCCCAGTGGCAGAGACAATTACGGTCGTCGGGCAGAAATCCCAGGGTTTCCCTGTTGTTGTAGCGGAGCGATTAGCGTGTATACAGGCAGCGCTGATCAGATCAGGGCCTATGGGCATGTTGAAACCAGTCCAACCCTACGAATGCCGTTGTCAAAACACTCACGGGAGCATTGATGGAATTAAATTCCCACCGAAATTCAATCTTTGAGCCGGTCTGTAGGAGAAATGCATGTGTTTTATGGAAATTATACCGAAATGGAGCAGGGAAAAAAAATATTGCGTTTTTGAAATTGGAAAGATTATGCTTTCGCTGCTGTTTTGGCCTCATCAAAACTAATTTTCAGTCCCATAGGATCTGTGCAGGCATTCTGAGAGACACCTGAGTGGAAATACTGTCTCTCTGTACATACATAGTGCCTCTAAGTCTCTCTCCTTTGCTCTGCAGCAGAGCATGGCTTTGAGCTATATTGGACACAATGACTACTGAAGGCCATATCGCATAATGTTGTCTCTGTCTTGGCTCTCAACGACACCATTTGGACCGATGGATATATAGAGGACACCCGACTGATGTCTTCTTTGTATACGCCAAACACTCAACCATCAGTAAGATAGAGGTAGAGGTTGTACACAGACACACTGAGCTAAATGGTGTGCAGGTTGTAACCAGACCATCAGTAAGCCAGAGATAACCAGACCATCAGTAAGCCAGAGATAACCAGACCATCAGTAAGCCAGAGGTAAACAGACCATCAGTAAGCCAGAGGTAAACAGACCATCAGTAAGCCAGAGATAACCAGACCATCAGTAAGCCAGAGATAACCAGACCATCAGTAAGCCAGAGGTAAACAGACCATCAATAAGCCAGAGGTAAACAGACCATCACTAAGCCAGGGATAACCAGACCATCAGTAAGATAGAGATGAAGAGACCATCAGTAAGCCAGAGGTAACCAGACCATCAGTAAGCCAGAGGTAAACAGACCATCAGTAAGCCAGAGGTAAACAGACCATCAGTAAGATAGAGATGAAGAGACCATCAGTAGGCCAGAGGTAAACAGACCATCAGTAAGCCAGAGGTAAACAGACCATCAGTAAGCCAGAGGTAAACAGACCATCAGTAAGCCAGAGATAACCAGACCATCAGTAAGCCAGAGATAACCAGACCATCAATAAGCCAGAGATAACCAGACCATCAGTAAGCCAGAGGTAACCAGACCATCAGTAAGCCAGAGGTAACCAGACCATCAGTAAGCCAGAGATAACCAGACCATCAGTAAGCCAGAGATAACCAGACCATCAGTAAGCCAGAGGTAAACAGACCATCAGTAAGCCAGAGGTAACCAGACCATCAGTAAGCCAGAGATAACCAGACCATCAGTAAGCCAGAGGTAAACAGACCATCAGTAAGCCAGAGGTAACCAGACCATCAGTAAGCCAGAGATAACCAGACCATCAGTAAGCCAGAGGTAACCAGACCATCAGTAAGCCAGAGATAACCAGACCATCAGTAAGCCAGAGGTAAACAGACCATCAGTAAGCCAGAGGTAACCAGACCATCACTAAGCCAGGGATAACCGGACCATCAGTAAGCCAGAGATAACCAGACCATCAGTAAGCCAGAGATAACCAGACCATCAGTAAGCCAGAGATAACCAGACCATCAGTAAGCCAGAGATAACCAGACCATCAGTAAGCCAGAGGTAAACAGACCATCAGTAAGCCAGAGGTAACCAGACCATCAGTAAGCCAGAGATAACCAGACCATCAGTAAGCCAGAGATAACCAGACCATCAGTAAGCCAGAGGTAAACAGACCATCAGTAAGCCAGAGATAAACAGACCATCAGTAAGCCAGAGATAACCAGACCATCAGTAAGCCAGAGATAACCAGACCATCAGTAAGCCAGAGATAACCAGACCATCAGTAAGCCAGAAGTAACCAGACCATCAGTAAGCCAGAGATAACCAGACCATAGTGAACAGTGTAATTCCATCTGATGTCTTCTTTACGTCCTTAGACATATTGTCAGGATGAGTAATGAAGTGGAGGCTGTTCATACACCAGGGGGGGGCACACAGTCTCAGAGAAGACACCATACACCAGGGGGGGGCACACAGTCTCAGAGAAGACACCATACACCAGGGGGGGCACACAGTCTCAGAGAAGACACCATACACCAGGGGGGGGCACACAGTCTCAGAGAAGACACCATACACCAGGGGGGGCACACAGTCTCAGAGAAGACACCATACACCAGGGGGGGGGGCACACAGTCTCAGAGAAGACACCATACACCAGCGGGGGCACACAGTCTCAGAGAAGACACCATACACCAGGGGAGGCACACAGTCTCAGAGAAGACACCATACACCAGGGGGGGCACACAGTCTCAGAGAAGACACCATACACCAGGGGAGGCACACAGTCTCAGAGAAGACACCATACACCAGGGGAGGCACACAGTCTCAGAGAAGACACCATACACCAGGGGGGGCACACAGTCTCAGAGAAGACACCATACACCAGGGGGGGGCACACAGTCTCAGAGAAGACACCATACACCAGGGGGGGCACACAGTCTCAGAGAAGACACCATACACCAGGGGGGGGCACACAGTCTCAGAGAAGACACCATACACCAGGGGGAGGCACACAGTCTCAGAGAAGACACCATACACCAGGGGGGGGCACACAGTCTCAGAGAAGACACCATACACCAAGGGGGGGCACACAGTCTCAGAGAAGACACCATACACCAGGGGGGGGCACACAGTCTCAGAGAAGACACCATACGTCCATGGCTGCGTCCTGTGTCTGTTTAACATTCATGGCAATTTCATCCCAGCCTGAGCCTTTATTAAAAAAAGACCAAAGTTCTGTACAGAGACGAGCGCCATAACCCGTTCATTACGCCCGCCGCTCCTTCCTCAATTGTGTCAGTGGTCCCTCAGCTTTTAGATTGTGGCCCTCTTAGCCATGTTTATTCAAGCTGTTACGGTTTGAGGAGCAGCCATTCTTGATGCCGGCAGAGTTTGAGCGAGGAGTAGTGCCGGGCCCTGAATGCAAAGCGTTTGTCTCTGTGTGGAAAACTCACAGTTGACTAAACCCAAGATGGCAATTAGGAAATGGTCTGTGAAATGGCTTGATAGTGCAAGACTGTGGGATAGCTCACTCAAATTCATTTAAAATAACATATTTGGGGTCTCTCCCCAATTGCAGGGTCCAGGGCTTGCCGATAGTAATGAAAATTAAGCCGCCGCCACCGGCACTTGACGACAAGCTTGAAAAACATAATTGGCGGAATGTGAAGTGCTCTTCGAGAGCTCAGAAGCTCCTGTAACAATGTCGAAGCTTCTCACTGCACAGACGCGAAAGGGGGGAAAACTTTGACAGACTTCTGTAGCGACAAAAAATATTTCCTGGAATTAACCAATGAAACCAAACGATCTAGCAAACTAGCTCTGAGTGTTATGTGAATTTGTCTCTTTAGGATTAGTGGATGATGTTTTTTAGTCTTATTTTAAATGTAACGACTTTTATTACTTTTTTGGAATGTTTTTCAAGTTATTGTTTGGAGAAACAAGGAGTGAGAGAGTGGTTTAAAATATCAACAAGTGCTGTGAGAGGGAGGGGGAGAGAGAGAGTTAATAGATATAAATAACAACAGAGATGATAGAAAATGATGGTTGTGAATTATAGAGAGAGAACAACCCGATGTTTAGCTTGTTCATGTAGCTGCACTAAAAAAGGTGCATATGCTCAGTCAGACAGGGGGGGGGGGGGGGGGTTGTGTGTTATGATTAGTGTGTTATGATTAGTGTGTAGTTAGTGTGCAAACCCTGCCTCAACATCTCCCTCTGAGCCAGTGCGGCCCATTGTTTCAACCCCATGTTAAGTGCCTGTGTGTTCTCCCCGAACACATTATGAAAACCAAATAATGATCTCATGAAAGCAGACAGTTGAGCAAACATTTTTTTTTAGTTATTGTAATATCCGGGTATACTTTCTCGATACCTCTTGAGAGATTCTGTTGATTCTGTTACTTTCTGTATAGAACTTTAACGTGTAATTAATTAAATCTCAAGGAGAGAGGAGGCTTCCTCACACATCTCACCGTCATTAGAGTGACAGGACTGCTCATAGACACCAATGTGCTATCAAAAGGCAGCTGGAGTGGACAAGGAGAATACGTTGAAGGACGTAATTGAGTAACGATTTCCTCATGCAAACACATTCAGAGGCGTATCATTCCATTGTGCCTGGATGCAAGACTGTGAATACGACCCGGGCTTCAGTCAGTGGAAAACCAGAGGTATTTGCACAAAAACGATTAGCATCAGTGTTGTACAACACCACACTAATTATGGACGGAAAATAATGTTAATCATTGGAACAGAACATCAGTGTGAATGTTAATCACAAGAACAGTTTTAATGAATTGTGAAGCTAAATCTCCCCCTCCTCGCGTCTGTCCTTCTGTAAACTACAGTTTCTAATAAACTGTTCTACGGTCCCTTGAGGGCTTTTCACGCTACTGACCAGAACCGACCTGAGCCAACCTGACCTGAGCCGAACCGACCTGAGCCGAATGGACCTGAGCCGAACCGACCTGAGCCAACCTGACCTGAGCCGAACCGACCTGAGCCGAACCAACCTGAGCCGAACCGACCTGAGCCAACCTGACCTGTGCCAAACCAACCTGAGGTAACCTGACCTGAGCCGAACCGATCTGAGCCAACTTAACCTGAGCCAAACCAACCTGAGCCAACCTGACCTGAGCCAACCTGAGCTGAGCCAACCTGACCTGAGCCGAACCGATCTGAGCCAACTTAACCTGAGCCAAACCAACCTGAGCCAACCTGACCTGAGCCAACCTGACCTGAGCCAACCTGACCTGAGCCAAACCAACCTGAGGTAACCTGACCTGAGCCAACCTGACCTGAGCCGAACCGACCTGAGCCAACCTGACCTGAGCCAACCTGATCTGAGCCGAACCGACCTGAGCCAACCTAACCTGAGACTGGCCATGTTACACAACCACTACATTAGCTGGATATGTTCTAGAAGGAACAATGTGAAAAAAATATATATCCGAACCAGCACAGTACGATTCTGGTAGGCCTCGTAGCGTGAATCAGGTTGAAATCTATCACAGGCCTTACAGAGGATCTAGTTTTTATGAATCCATCCAAACGTCAGTATGTCCTTTGACTTGGGCTTCCATTGGGGTCAGTAATTATGGTTAGTAACGAGGTGGTTTGGGGGCGGGGTGTAATCAAGGGGCAGTTAAGACCCTTTATATCCTCTCTGGGGGCATAATTGGTCCTGGGCTGTTTATATGATTAAGTGCCACTGTGGGTCTGACAGCTAAGAACCACTCTCTTTTCACACTTGGCATTTCATTAAAATGGAAGGTACTTTACTCTAATGAAAAGTAAATGTGTTGCTGACTGCGACTACAATAACGTCGTTAATTTCGTAAGGATTATATTTTCTCTACGATGTTATCCGTCGATAATCAATCAATTTCATTGCCCTCGGTCCCCTAAGGGAGGAAGCCAATGTAATGTTTTATTCTCGTACCCATTTATTTGCAATTATGTTTGGGAACAAAATAATCATTTAAGGACGTTATTGGGTATAGATAGCCTACACAGCTACTTTCATGTCATTTGGGAAATTCCATGTGAAAACCATTAGTCATTTAAAAGAGCATAACCTCAGGTGGAAATGCTTGGTTGCTTTTATGTCTTTTTCAGTAAAACAAAAAAAAATAAGTGAAATAGCAGCTGAAGTCTTCCTCTATTGAGGAATGTTCTGAATAAGCTCGACCTATCCTCTGACATGTTGTCACTGCTGTACACCTAAACAAAGTCACCTGACTTCTCTTTGTGAGAGAGCTATCTGGATGTCAAAAGTCACATTTAAAGCTCACAGCTGTTGATTTATTCTCAGTGTAAATAATCTCTCAGTGTAAATACTTTGTCTCAGTGTAAATACTTTATCTCAGTGTGAGTACTTTATCTCAGTGTGAATACTTTATCTCGGTGTAAATGCTTTATCTCAGTGTGAATACTTTATCTAAGTGTGAATACTTTATCTCAGTGTGAATACTTTATCTCAGTGTGAATACATTACCTCAGTGTGAATACTTTATCTCAGTGTGAATACTTTGTCTCAGTGTGAATACTTTATCTCAGTGTGAATACTTTACCTCAGTGTGAATACTTTATCTCAGTGTGAATACTTTATCTCAGTGTGAGTACTTTATCTCAGTGTGAATACTTTATCTCGGTGTAAATGCTTTATCTCACCGTAAATACTTTATCTCAGTATAAATGCTTTATCTCAGTGTGAATACTTTATCTCAACGTAAATATTTTCTCTCAGTGTGAGTACTTTATCTCAGTGTGAATACTTTATCTCAGTGTAAATACTTTATCTCAGTGTAAATACTTTATCTCAGTGTAAATACTTTATCTCAGTGTGAATACTTTATCTCAGTGTGAATACTATATCTCAGTGTGAATACTACATCTCAGTGTAAATACTTTATCTCAGTGTAAATCAAGGCCTGCTCTAAAGGGATCAAGTCCTATTTAGAACATGCTAGGTGCTGAGTCCACCTTGAGCTTTGGAGGTGGTCTTGGTCACATGAGAAATGAGAAACACACATACATCTGGCCACAATCGAGTCTTTAGCCAGTCTTTGTAGCTCACTGATTTCAACACTACTAGTACAATACTGATTTCAACACTACTAGTACAATACTGATTTCAACACTACTAGTACAATACTGATTTCAACACTACTAATACAACACTGAATTTAACACAACTAATACAAAACTGATTTTAACACTACTAATACAACACTGATTTCAACACCACTAATACAACACTGATTTTAACACAACTAATACAACACTGATTTCAACACTACTAATACAACACTGATTTCAACACCACTAATACAACACTGATTTTAACACAACTAATACAACACTGATTTCAACACCACTAATACAACACTGATTTTAACACAACTAACATAACACTGAATTTAACACCACTAACACAACACTGATTTTAACACTACTAACATAACACTGAATTTAACACCACTAACACAACACTGATTTTAACACAACTAACACAACACTGATTTTAACACAACTAACATAACACTGATTTCAACACCACTAATACAACACTGATTTTAACACCACTAATACAACACTGATTTTAACACCACTAATACAACACTGATTTTAACACTACTATTACAACACTGATTTTAACACCACTAATACAACACTGATTTTAACACAACTAACACAACACTGATTTTAACACAACTAACACAACACTGATTTTAACACCACTAACATAACACTGAATTTAACACCACTAATACAACACTGATTTTAACACCACTAATACAACACTGATTTTAACACAACTAACACAACACTGATTTTAACACAACTAACACAACACTGATTTTAACACCACTAACATAACACTGAATTTAACACCACTAATACAACACTGATTTTAACACCACTAATACAACACTGATTTTAACACAACTAACATAACACTGATTTTAACACCACTAATACAACACTGATTTTAACACCACTAATACAACACTGATTTTAACACCACTAATACAACACTGATTTTAACACCACTAATACAACACTGATTTTAACACCACTAATACAACACTGATTTTAACACCACTAATACAACACTGATTTTAACACTACTAACATAACACTGATTTTAACACTACTAACATAACACTGATTTTAACACCACTAATACAACACTGATTTTAACACCACTAATACAACACTGATTTTAACACCACTAATACAACACTGATTTTAACACCACTAATACAACACTGATTTTAACACCACTAATACAACACTGATTTTAACACCACTAATACAACACTGATTTTAACACCACTAATACAACACTGATTTTAACACCACTAATACAACACTGATTTTAACACTACTAACATAACACTGATTTTAACACTACTAACATAACACTGATTTTAACACTACTAATACAACACTGATTTTAACACTACTAACATAACACTGATTTTAACACCACTAATACAACACTGATTTTAACACAACTAACACAACACTGATTTTAACACAACTAACATAACACTGATTTCAACACCACTAATACAACACTGATTTTAACACCACTAATACAACACTGATTTTAACACCACTAATACAACACTGATTTTAACACTACTATTACAACACTGATTTTAATACCACTAATACAACACTGATTTTAACACAACTAACACAACACTGATTTTAACACAACTAACACAACACTGATTTTAACACCACTAACATAACACTGAATTTAACACCACTAATACAACACTGATTTTAACACCACTAATACAACACTGATTTTAACACAACTAACACAACACTGATTTTAACACAACTAACACAACACTGATTTTAACACCACTAACATAACACTGAATTTAACACCACTAATACAACACTGATTTTAACACCACTAATACAACACTGATTTTAACACAACTAACATAACACTGATTTTAACACCACTAATACAACACTGATTTTAACACCACTAATACAACACTGATTTTAACACCACTAATACAACACTGATTTTAACACCACTAATACAACACTGATTTTAACACCACTAATACAACACTGATTTTAACACCACTAATACAACACTGATTTTAACACTACTAACATAACACTGATTTTAACACTACTAACATAACACTGATTTTAACACCACTAATACAACACTGATTTTAACACCACTAATACAACACTGATTTTAACACCACTAATACAACACTGATTTTAACACCACTAATACAACACTGATTTTAACACCACTAATACAACACTGATTTTAACACCACTAATACAACACTGATTTTAACACCACTAATACAACACTGATTTTAACACTACTAACATAACACTGATTTTAACACTACTAACATAACACTGATTTTAACACTACTAATACAACACTGATTTTAACACTACTAACATAACACTGATTTTAACACCACTAATACAACACTGATTTTAACACCACTAATACAACACTGATTTTAACACTACTAACATAACACTGATTTTAACACTACTAACATAACACTGATTTTAACACTACTAACATAACACTGATTTTAACACTACTAACATAACACTGATTTTAACACTACTAACATAACACTAACTATAGGCTTCCCCATTAAAAAAACGATTTAACCAAAAAAAGTGTCTGTAGTGTTGCAATCAACGTTGATTATCTCTGATGATGAAGTAATGGTGGTGTGTATTTATAGTGAACCGTCTGTCCGTCCCTCTGAGGCTTTCTGGGGACAGTATATGATCTCATGCTGGGATCATCACACAATGCCATCTCCTCTATATCAAATTAAATCAAATCAAATGTGTTTATATAGCCCTTCGTACATCAGCTGATATCTCAAAGTGCTGTACAGAAACCCAGCCTCCGGGCTGAGATTTGAGTCTCCCCTCACGTTCATTTCACTCTTTACAGATGACCGCTCAATCAGATGGGAATCAGAATACATAATCAGAATACACAATCAACATTCTCCATTCTACACTGGCATGGGATGGACTGAGGGAGGGGAGGGAGTAGCGATTGGAACCCTCGCCACGTTCCCTCTCGGAACATCTTCGCGTGTATCAGTTCTGTCTTGATGCAATGCTCTGAGAGCGAATCAAGTTCATCAGTCACGCTATTCTGAGAGGGGAGGAAAAATACACATCTCATTCTGACTAAGACAGACTTGTGTGATGTTTGTCTAAGAGTGCGTACTAGTTCGGATTGTGATGAGCTGTGGCCTTCCTTGTAAAGCTGTATACAAACTTCTAACTTATCACTTTACTAAAAGCGTGACTTTTTAAATTGGGTTTCTACATCAACATAAATTAACAAATAAAAAAACAGGGTTGTTTACATTCAATTTTTCACACGGAGATCATTTTCTATGATATTTGTTGTTATTTGCTTATGCTTACTTAGAGCAGTTGTGTGCCTGCCTGCCTGCCTGCCTGCCTGCCTGCCTGCCTGCCTGTCTGCCTGCCTGTCTGCCTGTCTGCCTGCCTGTCTGCCTGCCTGCCTGCCTGTCTGCCTGTCTGCCTGTCTGTCTTCCTGCCTGCTTGTCTTCCTTCCTTCCTGCCTGCTTGTCTTCCTTCCTGCCTGCCTGCCTGTTTTTCTGCCTGCCTGTTTTCCTGCCTGCCTGTCTTCCTGCCTGCCTGCCTGTTTTCCTGCCTGCCTGCCTGTTTTCCTGCCTTCCCGTCTTCCCGTCTGCCTGTTTTTCTGCATGCAAGTCTTCCTGCCTGCCTCCCTGTGTGTTTTATTTCCTGTCTATGGGGAGATCATTTCACATCATATATCCTTCTCTAGGTTATGCCTGGTTCTCTGAAGAACTCCAATTCCCCAGCCAGTTCTTATCGCTCTCCATTCTCAACCCATAGCACCATTCTCAAACATCATACCTTAATAAATCTTGGGACATTATACACGTGGTTTAATGATCCACAACCCGGGCTCACTTAAATGACTCGGACCTGCACTAGTTCCGTTCTGAACAGCCATAATTGCAAACTGTCTAGTGTAGACAGTGTAGACGCGTACCCTCGTCTTTCTCCTCTTAGCCCATTAGCGAAGAGTGATAATCAAACTTAACACCTGAACCGTTCAGTTGAGGTACACAGCTTCTGTAGTCAACAGGGAATATGCCTGGGACCACTGGAGCTGACTTAAATCAACACAAGATAAGTCAAAGTGTATTACTGTATAGGCCACAGGCGGCTGGTGGTAGCTTATTTGGGGAGGATGGCTCATTGTAATTGCTGGAACGGAATAAATGGAATAGTACACATTGAACACGTGGTTTTCATGAGTTTAATACCATTCCATTTTTTTTTCACTAGGCAAGTTAGTTAAGAACAAATTCTTATTTACAATGATGACCTACCCCAGCCAAACCCTAACCCGGACGACGCTGGGTCAATTGTGTGCCGTCCTATGGGACTCCCAATCACGGCCGGTTGTGATACAGCCTGGAATTGAACCAGGGTCTGTAGTGCTGCCTCTAGCACTGAGATACGGCGTCTTAGACCGCTGCACCTCTCGGGAGCCCTCCATTTACTCCATACCAGTAATTATGTTGAGCTGTCCTCCTCTCACCAGCCTCCTGTGGTATCAAAATAGATTTTTGTAAAGACAAAATGATGTAAGAACATTTCTTCCACTAGAGGGAAGTAAAACATTCTAGTTTACTAGACATACTCTAGTAAGGTATCTTTTAAAAAGCTGTGTCGTCGCTGCATCACATTGCTGAATGATTTACTCACAGAACTGAATGCCTGAAAAGAAACAACTGTTTCTTCCTTCCTGCCTGCCTGTAGTGAAAGTCATTGGAACAGTCTATTGATGAACCATCGGAACAGCCTGTTGGTGAAGCCAGTCTACCAGAAGAGTCTGGTAGACTGGCAGATCTGGAAGAGTCTGGTTGACTGGCAGATCTGGAAGAGTCTGGTTGACTGGCAGATCTGGAAGAGTCTGGCTGACTGGCAGATCTGGAAGAGTCTGGCTGACTGGCAGATCTGGAAGAGTCTGGTTGACTGGCAGATCTGGAAGAGTCTGGTTGACTGGCAGATCTGGAAGAGTCTGGTTGACTGGCAGATCTGGAAGAGTCTGGTTGACTGGCTGCTCCATGCTGACTGGCAGCTCTGGCTGCACCATGCTGACTGGCTGCTCCATGCTGACTGGCAGCTCTGGCTGCACCATGCTGACTGGCTGCTCCATGCTGACTGGCAGCTCTGGCTGCACCATGCTGACTGGCTGCTCCATGCTGACTGGCTGCTCCATGCTGACTGGCAGCTCTGGCTGCTCCATGCTGACTGGCAGCTCTGGCTGCTCCATGCTGACTGGCAGCTCTGGCTGCTCCATGCTGACTGGCGGCTCTGGCTGCTCCATGCTGACTGGCGGCTCTGGCTGCTCCATGCTGACTGGCGGCTCTGGCTGCTCCATGCTGACTGGCGGCTCTGGCTGCTCCATGCTGACTAGCGGCCCTGGCTGCTCCATGCTGACTGGCGGCCCTGGCTGCTCCATGCTGACTGGCGGCTCTGGCGGCTCCTTTCAGACTGGCAGCTTTGGCAGCATCCTGCAGACTGGCAGCTCTGGCAGCTCTATGCAGACTGGCAGCTCCTTGCAGACTGGCAGCTCTATGCAGACTGGCAGCTCTATGCAGACTGGCGGCTCCTTGCAGACTGGCAGCTCTGGCGGCTCCTTGCAGACTGGCAGCTCTGGCGGCTCCTTGCAGACTGGCAGCTCTGGCGGCTCCTTGCAGACTGGCAGCTCTGGCGGCTCCTTGCAGACTGGCAGCTCTGGCGGCTCCTTGCAGACTGGCAGCTCTGGCGGCTCCTTGCAGACTGGCAGCTCTGGCGGCTCCTTGCAGACTGGCAGCTTTGGCGGCATCCTGCAGACTGGCAGCTCTATGCAGACTGGCAGCTCCTTGCAGACTGGCAGCTCCTTGCAGACTGGCAGCTCCTTGCAGACTGGCAGTTCTGAACAGGCGGGAGACTCCGGCAGCGCTGTAGAGGAGGAAGGCTCTAACAGCGCTAGACAGGCGGGAGACTCCGACAGCGCTGGAGAGGAGGAAAGCTCCGGCAGCGCTGGACAGGCGAGGCGCACTGTAGGCCTGATGCGTGGTGCTGGCACTGCTGGTACTGGGCCGAGGACACGCACAGGAAGCCTGGTGCGGGGAGCTGCTACCGGAGGGCTGGGGTGTGGAGGTGGTACTGGAAAGACCGGACCGTGCAGGCGCACTGGATCTCTTGAGCACCGAGCCTGCCCAACCTTACCTGGTTGAATGCTCACGGTCGCCCTGCCAGTGCGGCGAGGTGGAATAGCCCGCACTGGGCTATGCAGGCGAACCGGAGACACCGAGCGCAAGGCTGGTGCCATGTAAGCCGGCCCAAGGAGACGCACTGGACCAGATGCGTAGAGCCGGCTTCATGGCATTAGGCTCGACGCTCAATCTAGCCCGGCCGACACGCGAGCTGGAATATACCGCACCGGGCTATGCACCCGCACTGGAGACACCGTGCGCACCACTGCATAACACGGTGCCTGTCCGGTCTCTCTAGCCCCCCTGTAAGCACAGGGAGTCTGCCCAGGTCTCCTACCTGGCGTAGCCATACTCCCTGTTAGCCCCCCCCCCCCCCCCCAATACATTTTTAGGGCTGACTCTCGGGCTTCCGTCCGCGCCGCCGTGCTTGCTTTGCCAACTCCATTCTCCGATAACCTTCCGCGCACTGCTCCATCGAATCCCAGGCGGGCTCCGGCACTCTCCCTGGGTCGACCGCCCACCTGTCTATCTCCTCCCAAGAAGTATAGTCCATACTGTACTCCTCTTTGGGCTGCTCCTGTTGCCTCTTCTCCTGCTGCACCTTTGGGCGGCTACACTCCCCTGGTTTAGCCCAGGGTCCTCTCCCGTCGAGGATTTCCTCCCATGTCCAGAAATCCTTATTACGCATCTCCCACTGCTGCTGCTGCTCCTGCCTCTGTTCCTTCTCCTGCTGCTGCTGCCTGTTGACACGCCGCTTGGTCCAGTTGTGGTGGGTGATTCTGTCACGGTTTTCTGTATGTGAGAAGGAGAGTCGGACCAAAATGCAGCGTGTAGATTGCGATCCATGTTTATTCAACAAACGAAACACGAATCTAAATACAAACACTACAAAACAATAAACGTAACGAAAACCGAAACAGCCTATACTAGTGTAAACTAACACAGAATAAGGACATCAAGACACTAAGGACAATCACCCACGACAAATTCAAAGAATATGGCTGCCTAAATATGGTTCCCAATCAGAGACAACGATAAACACCTGCCTCTGATTGAGAACCACTTCAGACAGCCATAGACTTAACTAGAACACCCCACTAGCTACAATCCCCATATAAACACACCACATACAAAAACCCATGCCACACCCTGGCCTGACCAAATAAATAAAGATAAACACAAAATACTTTGACCAGGGCGTGACAGTTGGTGAAGTTATTGGAACAGCCTGTTGGTGAAGTTATTGGAACAGCCTGTTGGTGAAGCTATTGGAACAGCCTGTTGGTGAAGCTATTGGAACAGCCTGTTGGTGAAGCTATTGGAACAGCCTGTTGGTGAAGCTATTGGAACAGCCTGTTGGTGAAGTTATTGGAACAGCCTGTTGGTGAAGTTATTGGAACAGCCTGTTGGTGAAAGTAATTTGAACAGTCTTTTGGTGAAAGCCATTAGAACAACCTAATCATGACGCCATTGGAACAGCCTAATGATTACACCATTGGAACAGCCTAATGATGAACCATTGGAACAGCCTAATGATGACACCATTGGAACAGCCTAATGATGACACCATTGGAACAACCTAATGATGAACCATTGGAACAGCCTAATTATGAAGCCATTGGAACAACCTAATGATAAACCATTGGAACAACCTAATTATGAACCATTGGAACAGCCTAATGATGACACCATTGGAACAGCCTAATGATGAAGCCATTGGAACAGCCTAATGATGAAGCCATTGAAACAGCCTAATGATGAAGCCATTGGAACAGCCTAATGATGAACCATTGGAACAGCCTAATGATGACACCATTGGAGCAGCCTAATGATGAAGCCATTGGAACAGCCTAATGATGAACCATTGAAACAGCCTAATGATGAAGCCATTGGAACAGCCTAATGATGAACCATTGGAACAGGCTAATGATGACACCATTGGAGCAGCCTAATGATGAAGCCATTGGAACAGCCTAATGATGAACCATTGGAACAGCCTAATGATGAACCATTGGAACAACCTAATGATGAACCATTGGAACAGCCTAATGATGACACCATTGGAACAACCTAATGATGACACCATTGGAACAACCTAATGATGACACCATTGGAACAACCTAATGATGACACCATTGGAACAGCCTAATGATGACACCATTGGAACAGCCTAATGATGACACCATTGGAACAGCCTAATGATGAAGCCATTGAAACAGCCTAATGATGAAGCCATTGGAACAGCCTAATGATGACACCTTTGGAACAACCTAAAGATGAAGCCATTGGAGCAGCCTAATGATGAAGCCATTGGAACAGCCTAATGATGAACCATTGAAACAGCCTAATGATGAAGCCATTGGAACAGCCTAATGATGAACCATTGGAACAGGCTAATGATGACACCATTGGAGCAGCCTAATGATGAAGCCATTGGAACAGCCTAATGATGAACCATTGGAACAGCCTAATGATGAACCATTGGAACAACCTAATGATGAACCATTGGAACAGCCTAATGATGACACCATTGGAACAACCTAATGATGACACCATTGGAACAACCTAATGATGACACCATTGGAACAGCCTAATGATGAACCATTGGAACAGCCTAATGATGACACCATTGGAACAACCTAATGATGACGCCATTGGAACAGCCTAATGATGAAGCCATTGGAACAGCCTAATGATGACACCATTGGAACAGGCTAATGATGACACCATTGGAGCAGCCTAATGATGAAGCCATTGGAACAGCCTAATGATGAACCATTGGAACAGCCTAATGATGAACCATTGGAACAGCCTAATGATGACACCATTGGAACAACCTAATGATGACACCATTGGAACAGCCTAATGATGACACCATTGGAACAGCCTAATGATGACACCATTGGAACAACCTAATGATGACACCATTGGAACAGCCTAATGATGACACCATTGGAACAGCCTAATGATGAAGCCATTGAAACAGCCTAATGATGAAGCCATTGGAACAGCCTAATGATGACACCTTTGGAACAACCTAAAGATGAAGCCATTGAAACAGCCTAATAATGATTAAATTGGAACAGCCTACTGATGGAACAGCCAGATGGAACAGCCAGATGGTAAAATCCATTGGAACACTCTCCCTGTGCCATTGTATTCTCTCATCGTTTCGCTTGTCATCTTGCCTGAGATTTTCCTTGACTGTGAAACAAATGTCAAATCAAAGAATCGATACAGCTTCTGGTCAAATTAACAGGTGATAATGTTCTGAAAAACAACTTCTGCCATTGTGGTCAAACCAATGTGGCTGTCACACAGGATGTGTCATTTGGGAGGGAGCTGGAGGGAGAAAATGCTGCTTTGGGGAGGGGTGGAAAGAGAGAGAGAGAGAGAGAGGGAGAGAGAGAGAGAGAGAGAGAGAGAGAGAGAGAGAGAGAGAGAGAGAGAGAGAGAGAGGCTCATAATGGATTGATTCTTACATTTCTTTGAGGGCCTGTTCTTCCTCTGAGGTGAATCGTAATTGCCCACCGGCTTTAATCATGTGTTGAATTGGCAAAAAAACAGGGGGAAAGAGTTCTCAGGTGATTGAGCATCGATCGCTCAGGGAGTCGACCTATTGCTTCTCTCTCTCTCTCTCTCTCTTTTTTCTCTTTCTTTCTCTCTCTCCCTTTCTCATTCCCTCTCCCTCCATCTCCCTCTCTCCCTCCCTCTCTTTCTGCCACAGAGCAGTAGCGAGGGGACATCAGTCTTACCTCCGTGTCACAGGGAAATGGTGGAAACACTAATTACCGTGGTGGCCAGGTGGGGAAGAGGAGAAAGAGAAGGGAGGGAGATGGAGACAGAATGAAACAGTGGGGTGCTAGAGCCTTGACTTGTGAGTGTCAGCCGTGGTCGGGAATGGAAGAAGAGATGATTGTTTTGTCAAGAGTGTGATTGGTATCTCATCTCTCACTCTGGGCGAGGAGGAGGAGGTGACGTGCATTTTAATGCTCGTCTCTCATTTGGTACAATTGTGACACTCTGAGCACTAGGATTGTGACGTGTGCACTACCCTACACGCTCCCTTCCCTCTTTCTTTATCAGGTTTAGTCGTATTCACAGAGGGGAGAAGAGAGGGAGAGGTAACTGTAATTGTATGACATTTAGATCCACTTACTTACAATTCCATTTGAATCAAGGCCCACTTACAAAGACATAAGGACAGAGTCTTTGGTCGTGTCTACACCTGACACTTACATGTGACTTCTGCTATCAGAATATCACACATTTATTTTATTTTATTTGCTTTGTGGTGTGATTGTGTTCTGATCTGTCTGACCACTTCAGGAGGTGGTCAGGGATGCATTGTGTATGGGTTTTCTCCTCAGGCTGGATGCCATCAGGCCACCGAAAACACATGCAGTGGACGATGTCATCAGCATTCATCCCGCAAGTCTCCAGAAAACGTGTGTTTTGGGACCGAGAGGCACCTTTTCATTATAACCTCGAAGGAAATACGCTCCTACCGTTTGAGGAACGTCTTTGTTGAACTCAATGCTAGCCAGCTAGCTAACACAGTATTTAGAAAAACAACTTATTGTTTGGCTAGAGTTATGCTAACCAGTTTGCAATCCCTTTAGCGAGGCATGCTAGCTTGCTGGCTAGCTACAGACTTTAGCTGGCTAGTTAGCTACAGTTAGTTAGCTACTGCCATCAGTTGTTGTTGTGCTATTATCATATTCTGCCTATTTCACCATTAGGCTGTTCACCAATGCATATACTGGCATTTGTATAATGCATCTGGACACACTGTGGACACGGTAGACACATTTAAATGTAGGTGTAAATGCATGATGGTTTTAGATGATCAGAATACTAAAGCTGCATGAACTGTCAAGTCTAGACATGGCCTTTGTCATTCATTTAACTATTTGACTTTGCTTGTCTGCTGAACGTCTGCTGAACGTCTGCTGAACGTCTGCTGAACGTCTGCTGAACGTCTGCTGAACGTCTGCTGGGCTGTATCTCTCTATCAGAGACATCCAGATACCCTGGAAGGGAGGAAGGGAGTGAGGAGAAGTGGTTTGGGGTAGTGGTGTGATAAGGGAGGTTGGGGGTGTGAGGGTTGTTGATCCATCAAGTTAGCATTAGCATTGGAACAGTGGGCTATTCCAGGATGAGCTATTCCAGTATTCTGCTGTTACCCCCCTGGGTGGGGGATTAGGGAGGGGACCGAGGCGGGGGGAGAAGGGGACAGGAGCCCGCCTAATATAAAGACCTGTTCCCCTCCTAATAGAGGCTGATGGACAAGGTGTGACACCAGGGAGGGCCACTTAAGGGCCCTAATCGCCTGGCTCGATTGCCTGCAGCCGCCTCCCGTTTGTCTCCCAACACCCACCCCCAACTAAAGGAATTGATACAGCCGCCACCACCGCTGCCAAATATCTCATATCCACCACGGCTGGCAAATCTGATGGCTTCCTACCCCCCATTAAAACTGCATTTTCCCCCGTGGGTCAAAATTGAGTTTTGGCGCTTAACATTCCTCTGTTTTGATACCTCTCGGCTCGCTTGTCTGGTATTATTCATCGTTTAGGGGGAATATTAGATTGTGTCGCTCATCCTGAGTTCATAACTGGGGCGAGGTGGAGGGCCATAAATCTAAACAGAGACCACCGGGGATTCATCACATCACAGAGAAACTAAACAGAGTGAGATGAGCTGAGGAACTTGGATAAAGTTGAGGTTTTAAAGGGACAGTTCAGTGAAATGTTTATGTGATATTAGCTTTTAGTGGCAATGTCTAGTTTAACGAAATCAAAGTGTGGATTGCAGTCTTGCCTTAACCCATAGACTGCTTTCAAGTTAAGGAAACAAATATATACATTTAATTTAGTTGAACTATCCCTTAAAAAGGTAAGGAGTTTTTTTGTGCGGGATTAATAACTTTGTATTGGTTTCCAACCCAGGAGGCAAACTTGGAATCCCTGCGATCGGAGTGATGTGATGCAACTCAACAAATACAAGTGAAATCAACTTTAGGAACACCCTCACTGCTCCAGGTGTCATCATTCGGTTACGGGCTCCTTCATCTCCACTGTTGAAGACACAACTCAGCCCTTCACCTTGACACATGTTTCTGACCACATCTGGGTCAAACACATAACTTCAAATGCTTTCATGTAGTTTAAGATTTGCCCTTTTGGGACTATGGCATTGGGTCCACTGTACCACGAACCTCAAGTAGTTGACAACATTTGACATAAGTATTTGACCCAGGGAAATACTCAGTGGAGACATATCTTTACCCTCCACATGATGCTCTGGGCACCAATACTCAGTGGAGACATATCTTTACCCTCCAACATGATGCTCTGGGTACCAATACTCAGTGGAGACATATCTTTACCCCAACATGATGCTCTGGGCACCAATACTCAATGGAGACATATCTTTACCCTCCAACATGATGCTCTGGGCACCAATACTCAGTGGAGACATATCTTTACCCTCCACATGATGCTCTGGATACCAATACTCAGTGGAGACATATCTTTACCCTCCAACATGATGCTCTGGGCACCAATACTCAGTGGAGACATATCTTTACCCTCCACATGATGCTCTGGGTACCAATACTCAGTGGAGACATATCTTTACCCTCCAACATGATGCTCTGGGTACCAATACTCAGTGGAGACATATCTTTACCCTCCAACATGATGCTCTGGGTACCAATACTCAGTGGAGACATATCTTTACCCTCCACATGATGCTCTGGGCACCAATACTCAGTGGAGACATATCTTTACCCCCAACATGATGCTCTGGGTACCAATACTCAGTGGAGACATATCTTTACCCTCCACATGATGCTCTGGGCACCAATACTCAGTGGAGACATATCTTTACCCCCAACATGATGCTCTGGGTACCAATACTCCACCAATACTCCAAAATAACTTATTGATGATGATTCAGAAGATGATCTTCCAATGTCTTTTGAATGTCCTCATTCCAGATCCCCTCAACATTCAAACAGAGATGCAGTAAGGTATATGGCCTTCCTGTGACTATTATAACTATTCTCCATTCATTGTGTCCTTGTCTTTCTCTCTCTCGCTCTCTATGTGTCTAGTGTTAAGACAGACTCAATTAATGGGATAGCTTAATCGCAGGGACCAATCAGATGCCATGTCAATATGAAAACGACACAATTACATGTATGTGATTAGACATCCCAATTTACTGGGAGGCAATCACTTCAGAGAGAGAGAGAGAGAGAGAGAGAGAGAGAGAGAGAGAGAGAGAGAGAGAGAGAGAGAGAGAGAGAGAGATCTTAATTATACCACTTCATTTACAGTCTTGAATGCAGTGCTAACAAACTGAAGTGTCAATCTCAACCTCATTTATGCCTACAGTATGGCTCTGATCGCATTACTCAATCTCACTGTAGCCAAAAGGGTGCATGACTCCATAAAGGATCCTACGCTGTTGATGATAAAGTTACTGTCGTTCCATGGCAGAGCTGGTGCTATGGTAAAGGTTATTTTTCTAATTAGACTTGATATGGTGAATTAAAAACTTCTTAAAGCAGTTGATGTAAATTCCTCACCTGACGGAATTGAATTTATTGAAGGTCGCTTGTCGGAAATGCTTATTTTTTCAGTGGTGATGTGCGTTGAATAAATGGTGATTGAATGCGGGGAAAATAACTTTGATTCCTCTGTGTGTCCTTGAGTCACACTGCCCACGTGACCTTCAATTCAAACTGAGAAGCGTTGAGTACTTTAGTATTCAGGAAAACTTAAAGAGTCACATAAATGCTTGTTTTGCAATTCTGGTAGTTGGTGATGAGTACAGAGCAAAACCAGCGAATGAAAAGGCAGAATTTTTACTACAATATTAGCAAATCATATTGATTGTTTCGCAGGATAAAAGCAAGCGAAAGTAGATTTTCCGAGCCTCGAATAAGGCCTTTGATTGTAATTACAGGCTACGATCGAATCCAGAGAGAGAGAGAGAGAAATGGCTTATCTTTGTTTCATTATCTGTGAGACTTATCTGTGAGACTTGTCGGTGAGACTTATCTGTGAGACTTGTCAGTGAGACTTATCTGTGAGGATGTGATCAACCTCTTTAGAGAGAACAACAGAGAACAAAAACAACAAGAGCAGAAAAGAGAAGGAAAAAACAACTCCCTCATTCCGATGGGATAGGACGGGATAGGACGGGATAGGACGGGATAGGACGGGATAGGACGGGATAGGACGGGATAGGACGGGATAGGACGGGATAGGACGGGATAGGACGGGATAGGATGGGATAGGACGGGATAGGACGGGATAGGACGGGATAGGACGGGATAGGAGGGGATAGGACGGGATAGGACGGGATAGGACGGGATAGGACGGGATAGGACGGGATAGGATGGGATAGGACGGGATAGGATGGGATAGGACGGGATAGGACGGGATAGGACGGGATAGGACGGGATAGGACGGGATAGGATGGGATAGGACGGGATAGGACGGGATAGGACGGGATAGGACGGGATAGGACGGGATAGGATGGGATAGGATGGGATAGGGCGGGCGGCTGTCAAGTGCCCGAAGGTGCTTTTCTACAGCTGCAGCGGCGAGGCAAGGCAACCCTGAGGCCTCCAGGCTATCACAAGATCCTTGTTTTCCAGGAGACTGGTTTGTGCATAATGCACTTTCTGGCAGAATGGAGAGAGACCCAGCTCTGAATTATGATGCGATGCTTCCTCTGTCTCATTGTAAGAATCATGATGAGGTCTCTCTCTCTCTCTCTCTCTCTCCCTATTCCTCTCCCTCTCAGGAGATATCTCTCTTTTTTAATTTTTTAATTTCACCTTTATTTAACCAGGTAGGCTAGTTGAGAACAAGTTCTCATTTACAACTGCGACCTGGCCAAGATGAAGCAAAGCAGTTCGACACATACAACAACACAGTTACACAAGGAATAAACAAACAAACAGTCAATCATACAGTAAAAAAAGGTCTATGTACATTGTGTGCAAATGAAGTAAGATAAGGGAGGTAAGGCAATAAATAGGCCATGGTGGCAAAGTAATTACAATATAGCAATTAAACACTGGAATGGTAGATGTGCAGAAGATGAATGTGCAAGTAGAGATACTGGGGTGCAAAGGAGCAAGATAAATAAATAAATAGAGTATGGGGATGAGGTAGTTGGATGGGCTATTTACAGATGGGCTATTTACAGATTGGCTATGTACAGGTGCAGTAATCAGTGAGCTGCTCTGACAGCTGGTGCTTAAAGTTAGTGAGGGAGATAAGAGTCTCCAGCTTCAGAGATTTTTGCAGTTCGCTCCAGTCATTGGCAGCAGAGAACTGGAAGGAAAGGCGGCCAATCGAGGAATTGGCTTTGGGGGTGACCAGTGAGATATACCTGCTGGAGCGCGTGCTACTAGTGGGTGCTGCTATGGTGACCAGTGAGCTGAGATAAGGTGGGGCTTACCTAGCAAAGACTTGTAGATGACCTGGAGCCAGTGGGTTTGGCGACGAGTATGAAGTGAGGGCCAGCCAACTAGAGCGTACAGGTTGCAGTGGTATATGGGGCTTTGGTGACAAAACGGATGTCACTGTGATAGACTGCATCCAATTTGTTGAGTAGAGTGTTGGAGGCTATTTTGTAAATGACATCGCTAAAGTCGAGGATCGGTAGGATGGTCAGTTTTTCGAGGGTATGTTTGGCAGCATGAGTGAAGGATGCTTTTTTGCAAAATAGGTTCTATATTTAAAAAATAGGTTCTGGATTCTAGATTTAATTTTGGAACGTTTACAGTCTATCTAGACACCTAGGTATTTGTAGTTGTCCACATATTCTAGGTCAGAACCGTCCAGAGTAGTGATGCTGGACGGGCAGGCAGGTGCAGGCAGCGATCGGTTGATGAGCATGCATCTCTCCATTCACTCTGACAATATCTCTCTTCCATGAACTCTTTCCCACTCTCTCTCTCATTCATCCCCTGCCCCTCCTATTTCTTCTCTGTGTTAAAGCCGGTGTTGACTGATTGTAACAACATCTCTAAATTGGTTGATGTGTTTCTTACCTGTACTGAGCCTCTATATGAGAGGAAAACTACAAATAGAAATACAATTACTAGAATGTACATTCTCATTCAAATGGTCGTGGTCTGAGGGACTTTATCCCTTCTAGTAATTATATGTCTTTGCCATTGACTGATGGGACTAATCCAGCTTGGCATTCCAATGGAATATAAATTAGGCATTTAATATGCAACACCTGTTACCAGTATAGTACTGCTATCAGTAATACTGCTCCTACTACTACTACCAATGCTACTGCTACTACTACCACTACTACTACTACCACTACCATTACTACTAGCACTACTGCTACTACTGGTAGTAGTACTACTACTATTACTACTATTAGTAGTACTACTACTAATACTACTACTAGTACTACTACCACTACCATTACTACTAGTACTACTGCTACTACTAGTAGTACTATTACTACTACTATTACTATTAGTAGTAGTACTACTACTACTGCTACTACTGCTACTACTACCACCACTACTACTACTACTACTAGTAACACTACTACTGCTACTACTACTACGAATACTACTATTACCACTACTACTACTACTACTACTACTTACAGACAATAGGGTGTGATGTGTAATCTAGCTTCATTAAAGTATCTTCTTCCACTGACACCCACTCTGTTGAGTCCCTCTGTGTCAGTTAACATTGGCTGCTTGGATGTTTAGAATACGAACAAACAAACACACACACACCGCCGTAGACTATCCCAGATGGTATCTCCTGCCGTGGATCACCAGGAGGGGGGAAGACATGGCACTTCAAGATATGGAGGAGAACGTCAGCAGCGTCCGCCCTGAAATATGGAGCAGTGGATGACGACAACGTTTCTTCCCTCTCTGGCGCTAATCTTTTAAAACAACAGTGTTTAATTATTCTTAATGAGATTCTCTATCGCCGCCGTGGCTACCGCCACTCATTGGGGTTTTTAACTGGGCGAGGAGGCGGCCTGGGAGCTGTATTTTAGCCGTCTTCCGTCGTGCCTGTAACTTTATCAGTCAAGCGCAGGCTGGGTGTGCCGCTGCTGTGGGGGCATGTGATTCTATCGGAGGCTCCCGCTAACTGCCGCGTTAAGCTTTAATGAAGAGGAGATTAGGACATTAGGATGCAGGCCGCATTGCGTTCTCCACACAGGGGGAGGCCTGTAATAAACACCATAACGCTTCATTTCTGCTGATCTCACCACAAAACAGATCGTTTCTGTGGGGTTTTTCATTGCCTCAATGATGTTCACGGCACTATTCATTATGGATATGCGCCAGTTAACACGATCAAGACACACCCTTTTTTTACCTCTAGGGAAGGGTCAGGAGGTCAGGGTGCTGATCTAGGATCATATTCCCCGTCCATATAATCATTATTTATTATGATCTAAAAAGGCAAAACTGACTCCTTCTCTGAAACGCTTCATGAATACGGGCCCCGAACTTGACCCCCTGAACTTTGACCTTTTCAGATAACAAGGAAGTCTTAGGTGCAAGTCTTATCTTTGTCCCACCCTAATTAATTAGTACCCAATACAGTCCTCTTGACATGAAACCCATCACTACTACAACCTATTCATACATAAAGCCCCCCTAAGGCCAAACTCACATTCTAAGTGTTTCTCTAAAGGTCTGTTTGAAGTGCACTCAAGTAGATTTTATTGCCATGCAGAGAGAGAGAGCGAGCACTGGCTGGAAATACCTTTTTTCATTCACCGACTGCAGCAGAATTATATACATCCTTGAATCAAATGTCCAAAAGGATACTAAACAGAATGACTCACACAAGCACACACCCACTCACCCACCCACACACACACACACACAAACACAGAGTGACTTTTTCCATTTTAAAGTCCCAACTGTCTGAATGGACTTTTATGAAACATCCGCTGGGGCTTTCAGCTTTCAGCAAAGTTCTATAAACAATGTGATCCACATAGAGTAGTTCAGAGAACTAGAGACTGCTGTGTTTATATCCTAGACACCATCTCCTCTCTGTCCCATAAGACACGTGATCTCCGTAGTAGTGATAATGGCCCGACAGAATTAGATCCCTTTGTTAGTCATTTCCTGGCCATTTTCAGCTCGTCACTGTCATCTCGTGCAGGGCCACAACGCCAGTCTCCACTGCTTCCTGTACTTGGGGACAGGACACCATTATCACAGATAGAACAATGAGACAGATATTTCACTGGACGTATAAATGTGAAGCATCCGCTTGGCGTTTCCACTCACTACCAAATATGGTAGTGAGAGGAAGCCCATTTGCAGGCAGTGGGAGAAGATGGAACGAGATGGATTTTGGCGGACATTCTGCAAATTTTCTCATCAATGAAACATTTTATCTCAATACAGTTTTCTATTCCCAAAACTAGAATCTGTGCTGAACAGAGTGGACAACATTTTGTAGACTTTACCCTTCGCCAAAGTATTTTTATAAATGGTTGTTTAGAAGGAGTGCAAAGGAGAATTGAGTTATTGTACACGTACACTTCACCGAGTAGGCGTTCCTTAACGGAAATATGCAAATGTATACTAGAACGTGCCAATAGGATCTTGCTAGCTTGACTCTGCCCACTACCTTGCTTGTCCAGCCCACTATGACTCTTAGTTCCCATCAGAAACGACATGCTGTGGTCTATCTTAGTTTCAAAAATCTTTGCCATTATGTTCACTTCCATCTGTTGCATTATGGGTGCTGTAGTACATCATGCTAAATACTTACTTCAGTTCTATTCTCTGCCCGAGACAAACAGATATTGCTATGAATTGGGGACATTAAAAGCCACACTTTGTAAGTTGTCCATGCCATCAAAACAGAAACAATGGAGCAAATGAATCTGATCTATGGTATTTCTACAGATTGTATCATTAAGAGCATGTCTGTCTCTGACTGTCACAGAGACTGAACCTTAGAGAAAAGCTTCACTTACTTCAACACAAAATAGAAAAAGAAGGAGAGAGACAGACGGACTGATTTAATAAGAAACAAATTGGGAAAGGAAGACAAGAACGATCAAGAGGAACGATACGTTATCAGATGGCTTTTACAACACTGCTATTGACCCAGTACTCAGAGGCCCGCTACTATGTTTTTTTTCATCACAATATCGATAATGATGGTTAGTGAGGGCAGCGATAATGATGGTTAGTGAGGACAGTGATAATGATGGTTTGTGAGGGCAGTGATGATGATGGTTAGTGAGGGCAGAGATGATGATGGTTAGTGAGGGCAGCGATAATGATGGTTTGTGAGGGCAGTGATGATGATGGTTAGTGAGGGCAGAGATCATGATGGTTAGTGAGGGCAGCGATAATGATGGTTAGTGAGGGCAGAGATGATGAAGGTTAGTGAGGGCAGCGATAATGATGGTTAGTGAGGGCAGAAATGATGATGGTTAGTGAGGGCAGAGATCATGATGGTTAGTGAGGGCAGAGATGATGAAGGTTAGTGAGGGCAGCGATAATGATGGTTAGTGAGGACAGTGATGATGATGGTTAGTGAGGGCAGAGATGATGATGGTTAGTGAGGGCAGAGATGATGATGGTTAGTGAGGGCAGAGATGATGATGGTTAGTGAGGGCAGAGGTGATGATGGTTAGTGAGGGCAGAGATAATGATGGTTAGTGAGGACATTGATGATGATGGTTAGTGAGGGCAGAGATGATGATGGTTAGTGAGGGCAGAGATGATGATGGTTAGTGAGGGCAGAGATGATGATGGTTAGTGAGGACAGTGATGATGATGGTTAGTGAGGGCAGAGATGATGATGGTTAGTGAGGGCAGAGATGATGATGGTTAGTGAGGACATTGATGATGATGGTTAGTGAGGGCAGAGATGATGATGGTTAGTGAGGGCAGAGGTGATGATGGTTAGTGAGGGCAGAGATGATGATGGTTAGTGAGGGCAGAGATGATGATGGTTAGTGAGGGCAGAGATGATGATGGTTAGTGAGGGCAGTGATGATGATGGTTTGTGAGGGCAGTGATGATGATGGTTTGTGAGGGCAGAGATGATGATGGTTAGTGAGGGCAGAGATGATGATGGTTAGTAAGGGCAGAGATGATGATGGTTAGTGAGGGCAGAGATGATGATGGTTAGTGAGGGCATAGATGATGATGGTTAGTGAGGGCAGAGATGATGATGGTTAGTGAGGGCAGAGATGATGATGGTTAGTGAGGGCAGTGATGATGATGGTTTGTGAGGGCAGTGATGATGATGGTTTGTGAGGGCAGAGATGATGATGGTTAGTGAGGGCAGAGATGATGATGGTTAGTAAGGGCAGAGATGATGATGGTTAGTGAGGGCAGAGATGATGATGGTTAGTGAGGGCAGAGATGATGATGGTTAGTGAGGGCAGAGATGATGATGGTTAGTGAGGACAGTGATGATGATGGTTAGTGAGGGCAGAGATGATGATGGTTAGTGAGGACAGTGATGATGATGGTTTGTGAGGGCAGAGATGATGATGGTTAGTGAGGACAGTGATAATGATGGTTTGTGAGGGCAGAGATGATGATGGTTAGTGAGGACAGTGATAATGATGGTTAGTGAGGGCAGAGATGATGATGGTTAGTGAGGGCAGTGATGATGATGGTTAGTGAGGACATTGATGATGATGGTTAGTGAGGGCAGAGATGATGATGGTTAGTGAGGACAGTGATAATGATGGTTAGTGAGGGCAGAGATGATGATGGTTAGTGAGGGCAGAGATGATGATGGTTAGTGAGGGCAGTGATGATGATGGTTAGTGAGGGCAGAGATGATGATGGTTAGTGAGGACAGTGATGATGATGGTTTGTGAGGGCAGAGATGATGATGGTTAGTGAGGACAGTGATAATGATGGTTTGTGAGGGCAGAGATGATGATGGTTAGTGAGGACAGTGATAATGATGGTTAGTGAGGGCAGAGATGATGATGGTTAGTGAGGGCAGTGATGATGATGGTTAGTGAGGACATTGATGATGATGGTTAGTGAGGGCAGAGATGATGATGGTTAGTGAGGACAGTGATAATGATGGTTAGTGAGGGCAGAGATGATGATGGTTAGTGAGGGCAGAGATGATGATGGTTAGTGAGGGCAGTGATGATGATGGTTAGTGAGGGCAGAGATGATGATGGTTAGTGAGGGCAGAGATACCCAACCCCCCCCCATACTTAATCAACACATGGTACATTCACAGATGGAGGATGTACCAGGCAGAGAGTAAAGACAGCTGATATACTATGTGGACTGTAGCACATAGATCACGACACCAACATAAAGATCAGCCGGTCTTGAAATGAGGATAGTAAAATCCTACGGCAAATACAGCTACAAAACCTCCCAGACAGCTGAACACTTTCTATGGATGGTTGAGTTCCGCATTTAACTCTTCAAATAAAGGTTTGATAAAGACATCATTCAGGCATGACACTGCCTGAGGGCAGCAAGGGGTTAAAGTGTGTCTGGAGGAACACAGGAAAGGGAGGGACACAGAAAGAGCTAATAAGGCTCATAGTATTGACGGCCGAGCCCTTTGACTAGATTGATGTTGGCGCAACCAGACATAAACAATACATTTCCTGCGGCCGTATGTATCAAACGTCTCAGAGTAGGAGTGCTGATCTAGGATCAGGTCCCCCCCTGTACATGTAATCTTATTCATTGTGATCTAAAAGGCAAAACTGATCCTAAATCAGCCTTCCTATTTTGAGACGCTGCTCTTTTCGTCTTTCAAGGTCCTTGATTCCATTATCAGAGAGAAGCTGATGAGACTGTTAGAAGTCAGGGGACAATGTTTTGTCAGACAATAAGAGTTCTCCAATCAACAGTTCCTTCTTCATATCCTATTCTTCATATCCTATGCCACACTTCATTAAATCACCAAACTAATGAATGTGACATTTACATTTCAAAGTGATTCTTTTTCCCCGTTCTGCACAGAAAGAAAACTCACGATGAAAGGTCAATGGAACGGGTGTGTGTGTTTGTGAATGCACGTGCGTGCGTCATTATGTTTGTGAATACATGCGTGCATGCGGACAAAACTACACGACGTGAAGTGGATAGACAGTAAACTAGAGGATGCTTGTTGATGCTTCCTGCCTGATCCACACACACACCATTACACACGCACTCCTCCCTCTCCTCCACCTCTGCTAGTTTACTGCAATGCGCCAGCAGCAGTCAGCACAGGCCCATGCAGCTGCCATGAGAGGGAGAGAGAGAGAGAGAGAGAGAGAGAGAGAGATAGCTCTCCCATTTATGACAATGAGTCTGCTACTAAGGACCACTGCAGCTCTGCTACACTCCTCCCTCTTTCTCTCCCTTCCTCCTCCATTGATCGGACAAATCATTTTTTTATATGCCCGCCCCTCATTCATAGCCTGGGCGATCTGACAAATGCATTTTTCAAATGTTCAGCGTCAATAGTCATTTAGTCTGCATCTTTGTCCCTTGAGTAAAGTCCTGGATCAATTGGGTGATGAAAATTCTAATAAATCAAAATGGGAGTGAACCGGGGCCTCATGAACCATAGGCTGCGTTCCAAATGGCACCCTATTCCCTTGATAGTGCACTATCTATGGACCATGGTCAAAAGCAGTACCACGGGCCCTGGTCAACAGCAGTGCACTATAGAGGGAACGGGGTTCCATTTGGGACGCCGCCATCGTCTGCATCCAGGACCAGAGAATGGGTGTATAAAAACCAATATGTACACTGCTGTACAGTCGTTTGTCTCAATGGGACTACTGTATATTAAAGGCACAGGACATTGATATTTGAATGTAAGCAAGAGGTAAGAGTCAATCATCTTTTTTCTCTCACAGGCAGACAAGATATCCACATGTGATTGGACATAGTTAAGAGCCGGGCTACAGTGGACCGACAGACGATCTATCCATCATTCATCCAGCCCTCTCGGCAACCCACGCATGACACGTACACACACACACACACACACACTCACACACACACACACACACACACACACACACACACACACACACACACACACACACACACACACACACAAAAGCATGCATGGACACACACACACGCACCACACACTCCAACCCACTCCCACCGCCCTGTCACCATGGCTGTGTGGAGACTACAGAACAGTTTCTGGAGCTCTGTGGGTGAGAGCCTTCGCTCATTATGACTAACAGAAACACCCTGCTGCCATAACGGCAAGACAATTACCTAATCACGGACCCCAGCTCTCTCTCTCTCTCTTTATTTCTAATGGAGGGAGTCAGAGCCATTGTGCCCAGAGACAATTTTCCTCCCAGTTAATTGTTCCATTATTGCAGCCTGGTGGAGGGGCCAGAGACCAAGCCTGACCTCGTGGACTCAGAGGGCAGGAGGAGAAGTCTCTCCAGAATGCGCTGAGGAGATTCTGGAAGTCTCCGTGGCACTATTCTAACAGAAGGGTCCAGGGAGATAATGAGACAACTGGCTGGCCACTGACAAATTACGGAGGTGGGGGACTTAACTCACACACACATTCCTGCACTCACCTCAGAAATTCAGATAGTTGTGGATGACAGCAAATGATTTTCGCGCTAATCGTGAATATAAAAGGTTGGGGTTGGGGTGAGGTTCAAGTTTGGCACTAAAATGCTGATACCCCCTCACCTCTACCCCACTCTCCCCTGGCTGGGAGGAGAAGTGCTTTCCTTGCAATCTGAGCGATTGACAAGGCAGAAAAGTTGAACTGGCTGTAAACTGACATGCTCTCCGTGCAGACAGGAAGGAGGAGGGGAAGAATGGAAAGGTAGCACCGAACGAAGGAGGTTTCAGAACGACAAGATGATGGAAGTGGAGGAAGGAAGTGACCTGAACCCTCTAACCTTATGTTCCAGGGTTATAACAACCTTATGTTAGAGGGTTATAACAACCTTATGTTAGAGGGTTATAACAACCTTATGTTAGAGGGTTATAACAACCTTATGATAAATGGTTACAACAAACTTATGATGAAGGGTTATAACAACCTTATGTAAAAGGGTTATAACAACCTTATGTAAAAGGGTTATAACAACCTTATGTTGGAGGGTTATAACAACCTTATGTTACAGGGTTATAACAACCTCATCATGAAGGGTTATAACAACTGTATGTTCCAGGGTTATAAGAACCTTATGTTACAGGGTTATAACAACCTTATGTTGGAGGGTTATAACAACCTTGTGTTAGAGGGTTATAACAACCTTATGATGAAGAGTTATAACAACCTTATGTTCGAGGGTTATAACAACTTTATGATAGAGGGTTATAACAACCTTAATAACTACCAACCCATAAACTCTCCCAGACCACTTCACCACAAGAGACTAAACAACCACAATCCCTCTCTAGCTGACCCCCAGGAGGGGATGAGGGAGGTGATGTAACAGCCGATAATGGACCCGCTAATGAACTCCCAGTCTGGTGCATTACCATACACTGACCTCTGAACCCCACAGAGGAGAGAGCACTCTCATTCTAACAGTTATACAATTACAATTAGCCTACGGTATACAACGAATTGAGACATATTACTGGATGTACCGTATACTGTAGTCAATACATATTGGAGTTAAAGTTTAGACTCTTGTTCAGTAGGCACACTGGCGGCTCTGGCAGCTCCTGAGTGACCGGCGGCTCTGGCAGCTCCTGACAGACAGATGGCTCTGGCAGCTCAGGACAGACGGGCGACTCTGGCAGCTCAGGACAGACGGGCGACTCTGGCAGCTCAGGACAGACGGGCGACTCTGGCAGCTCAGGACAGACGGGCGACTCTGGCAGCTCAGGACAGACGGGGGACTCTGGCAGCTCAGGACAGACGGGGGACTCTGGCAGCTCAGGACAGCGGGGGACTCTGGCAGCTCAGGACAGACGGGAGACTCTGGCAGCTCAGGACAGGAGGGAGATTCTGGCAGCACTGGACAGGCGGGAGCACCTGTAGGGAGGAGACGGAGAGACAGCCTGGTGCGGGGGGCTGCCACCGGAGGGCTGGTGCGTGGAGGAGACACCGGATAGACCGGACCGTGGAGGCGCACTGGAGGACTCGAGCACCGAGCCTGCACAACCCTACCTGGCTGGATACTCCCTGTAGCCAGGCCAGTGCGGCGAGGTGGGCTGGTGCCATGTACCCCGGCCCGAGGAGACGCACTGGAGACCAGATGCGCTGAGCCGGCTTCATGGCACCCGGCTCGATGCCCAATATAGCCCGGCTGATACGAGGCGCTGCGATGTAACGCACCGGGCTATGTCTGCGCACCGGGGACACTGTGCGCCTCACGGCATAACACGGTGCCGGCCCGGTGCACCTCTCTCCCCGGTAAGCACGGGGAGTTGGCTCAGGTCTCCTACCTGACTTAGCCACACTCCCCGTGTGCCCCTGCCTTTCGGGCTTCCTTGATCGCCGTGCCAACTCCATTCGCCGGTATCCCTCCTCGCACTGTTCCAGAGAATCCCAGGCGGGCTCCGGCACTCTCCCTGGGTCGACCGACCACCTTTCTATCTCGTCCCATGTTGTCACCTCCTCCAGATAGCGCTGCTCCTTACCACGCTGCTTGGTCCTTTGGTGGTGGGTGATTCTGTAACGTTCGTCGTAGGTGGAAGAAGAGGAGGACCAATGCACAGCATGGTAAGTGTCCATATTGAGAATTTATTACCATGAACACAAAAACAAAATAACAAGAAGGAACGAAACAAAACAATCCTGTACGGTGAAACAGGAAACAATCACCCACGAAAAGCCTACCTAAGTAGGATTCTCAATCAGAGACAACTAACGACACCTGCCTCTGATTGAGAACCATACCAGTCCAAACGCAAAACACAACATAGAAAAAGGAACATAGACAACCCACCCAACTCATGTCCTGACCATACTAAAACAAAGACCTAACAAAAGAACTAAGGTCAGAACGTGACAACTAGGGACCAATCAGGTCAGTGTTATTTTTCCAGAGACACACAGAGACAACTAGGGACCAGTCAGTTCAGTGATGTTTTTCCAGAGACACACAGAGACAACTAGAGACCAATCAGGTCAGTGTTATTTTTCCAGAGACACACAGAGACAACTAGAGACCAATCAGGTCAGTGTTATTTTTCCAGATACTTTTTTTTAATGGATCTATCAATTTCCTCATTTCATTGTCTTCTGGGCAGACTGTTTGACTGTACTGTTTAATGAGGTGGTGTATGAGGGATTGTTGGGCATGTGTATAGTGGAGATTACAGTGTTTTCTATGAGGTAGTGTACAGTACAGAACATGGGGTTGTAACATTACTTGTGCCGCCCTCAGGCCTGCAAAGAGTAGAACAAAAAGGGAGGAAACTATTGTATGAGAGAACATAACCACCTTGCAGTAAGTATCACTTCATCTCCCTCTCCCCATCTGCCTCACCCCCATCTCCCTATCACTCTACCCTGTCTCCCTCTCCCTCATCTGCCTCTTCCCCATCTCCCTATCACTCTACCCTGTCTCCCTCTCCCCGTCTCCCTCTCCCTCTCCCTCTCCCCGTCTCCCTCTCCCTGTACCCCATCTGCCTCTCCCCGTCTCCCTCTCCCTCTATCCCATCTCCCTATCCCTCTACCCCATCTCCCTCTCCCCGTCTCCCTCTCCCTCTCCCCGTCTCCCTCTCCCTGTACCCCATCTGCCTCTCCCCGTCTCCCTCTCCCTCTACCCCATCTGCCTCTCCCTGTCTCCCTCTCACTCTAGCCTGTCTCCCTCTCCCCATCTCCCTATCCCCGTTTCCCTCTCACTCTACCCTGTCTCCCTCTCCCCATCTGCCTCTCCCCGTTTCCCTCTCCCTCTACCCTGTCTCCCTCTCCCCATCTCCCTATCCCTTTACCCCATCTCCCTCTCCCTCTCCCTCTACCCCATCTGCCTCTCCCTGTCTCCCTCTCCCTCTACCCCATCTGCCTCTCCCTGTTTCCCTCTCCCTCTACCCTGTCTCCCTCTCCCCCATCTCCCTATCCCTCTCCCTGTCTCCCTCTCCCTCTACCCCATCTGCCTCTCCCCGTTTCCCTCTCCCTCCACCCCGTCTCCCTCTACCCCATCTCCCTCTCCCCGTCTCCCTCTACCCCATCTCCCTCTCCTCGTCTCCCTCTCCCTCTACCCCATCTGCCTCTCCCCCATCTCCCTATCCCTCTCCCCGTCTCCCTCTACCCCATCTCCCTCTCCCCGTTTCCCTCTCCCTCTCCCTCTACCCTGTCTCCCTCTCCCTCTCCCCCATCTCCCCCATCTCCCTCTCCCCCATCTCCCTCTCCCTCTACCTTGTCACCCTCTCCCTGGTCTCCCTCTCCCTGGTCACCCTGGTCTCCCTCCCCCTGGTCTCCCTCGTCTCTCTCTCTCTCTCTCTCTCTCACTCTCTCTCTCCATCATCCAGAGAAAGCTGAAAAAAGAATAGACCATAAAATACATGATAAAAACCTTTTTTGGAGGAACGCACAAAGAAACCTTTAGATAGGAATCAGTCTTGGGCTGCCACTCTTCCCCAGCTCCGCTTCGAGGCAATATTGGCGCACGACTTGACATTTTTCTTATTAAACCCATCGAAACCCTCAATCAAAAAACGAGAGCTGTCTAAACATTATTCAGCTTTAACAATGGATGACATGCTCTGCGCTTCAGAAGGAGGGAGAACAGTGGGATGAGAAGGAGGACTCCACAGCTAATTGGCTGATGATGGAATTTGAGTGTCTCTCCTTGATTATAAAGCAGCGGCTAAGTGTTATTGATTAGGGCCGTACGGGGGGATGTCTGAGACTCGTGAGGTATTAGGAGCTCCAACTGCTACCGAGTCCTGATCCTGAATTATTCAACAGGCATCTGACAGGCCGCCTCTCGGCTGCCAAGCCAACTCTCCCTGGGTACCCTGGGAGTAGCCTCTGTCTCCCCCTCCTCTACACCCCAAGCCCCCCTCTCGAGCCACCCTGACTAGAAGTTAGAGGATAGTGGGATTGTTGTTCCAGCGCTCATCGACCCTGGGCCACAGAGGATTAATCTATGAACTGCAAGGCTAGAGACTAGTGTAGTGTTTATATTCCTTGAGTCATAACCAGCATCCGCCAACCACAAGACTCAGTACTCCCGGAAAGTGCTCTGACCAGGAAGTAAACCAGAGTACCAATACCAGGATCTCCTGGATGCTCAGAACTTGAATGGAATTGAGTATGGCAAAGTAGCTACTCTGAATGCACTGAAGAAGAGCTGGAAATGTTATAAGAGTTAGGCGTATAATGAAAGTCGAGCCCGAGTGAAATCCGGCACGGGTCGGATTGCAGAATGAAAATGAATATCAGAATAGCTCCTGATTGATAGGCAAAATGAATAATATATATGTCATTCTAAATTTACCCAGAATACCAGAGAGGAAGTGTCCAGATGATTGAGCACTCTTTCCTTCCCACAAAGTTTTCTCTCTCACTTTTCCCTATGTAGTGCACTTCTTTGACCAGACCCCTATGGGCCCTGGGTAAAGGTAGGGCACTGAATACGGAATAGGGTGCCATTTGGGAAGCAGCCTGAGCCCCTGAAAGTGGCCGGCAGACACATAAACAACACCAAAACAGATCTCATCGAAACAGCCATTCATCTTGGTCGGCCCTTTCCAGTACAGGGGGGGCTACTCTGGTGTAATGTATATTTGTTTTTCCTGATTGCAATTATCCTGGTGATCAATGAGTGGGATCGATATTTTACAACAATTAACATTTAATATCCTTCCATAGCCACTTACTCCATTAATGGCTGATTGATTATTCAGACGTTGCAGCCCTGAAGCCAGAGTGGCACAAATCTATTCTGTGTCTGTCTGTATGGTGGATGAAACTAGCCTGACAACTCACACTAAATTCTTCATTTGCTCTATCATTCGCTAATTACTTCAGTCTGAGACTGACATCATTGAAGTTGTTTGTGGTGACGAGGGGCACAAGGGACGTTGTACAAAACAAAGTCACCAGCGATTGGATCGTCTCTAACTAATCAGCGTATTAAAGCCAATTACACGTTTTCAAAATGCTGCTTTACCCACGTGTGTTCTGATTATTGCCCAAACCATCGGTTTCTGGACCAATCAGACGGTCGCAAATGTGTTTGTATTCGGTGAAGGGTCGGGGAGGTACTAAGATCCAGACTCATTGCGGAGAAGAAATGGAACATTCATGAGCGTGGCATAGCGTTTGGCCGGAGCAAGGAGTCTGGGTCGCCAGGCAAGGATGAAAACACTGCACACAGCCTTCTGACTCCGTCTAACAGACTGTATTGATGGGGACAATTTCTCTCTGCTCATTCACTAGCCTACTCCTTCATTCCCTTTGCCTTTCTCCCTCCCTCTATCTATTTTTCTCTTTCTGCCTCATTGCATTCTTCTCTTGACTCAAACTCCCCTCCCTCTGTCTCAGTCTGTAAGTTTCCTCTTCCTATCCCCCTACGCTTTTCATTCTTTCCATAATCTAATCAGCAGTGATGGGTTTTTTTCTCTCCGCGAGAGAGAAGCCACAGCTTTCCATTTCAATCAAGCCGGGATGAACCTATAATGCAATGGTTTCCTCTGAATTCAGACCCTGATTCACTTTTTAAGCCCCATAGACCGCAGATGACAGATAAACACACTGCTCTGACGCTTTTTAAGCTTTGCTTTGCTACTCATTGTCATAAATGGGAGAGCTAGCTCTCTCTCTCTCTCTCTCTCTCTCTCTCTCTCTCTCCACTTTATGTGAGGGAGAGAGAGAAAAAAGTTTGGGTAAGCAAAAAAAAGTCAAGAAACAGCCAATTAAGAATTCTCTCAGGTAAACATCTACTGAGATGCTATCGGCAACCGGGCGGCAGGCCTACACCGGGGAATCAGCGAGAGCACTCTGCAACGGCTCCCTCCGCCTTAGAAATGCCTTTGATACAGTGGTGGTGACTCGGATCGGGGGAGGGTTTCGCTTAATAAACACTTTGTTTTCTGCTGACGATCAGAGGGATAGATGGAGAGATACAACCAGGGGATCGATTGGCTGATTTGTTTCGAGCAGTACCATCTCCACTGCATATCCCCCCACACCACCTAAACACCCCCTGTGGGGATTAGAGAGATGGAAAGAGAGGAAGGAGGAGGAGGTAGGAGGGAGGAAGAGGGACCAGGAGGAGGAAGAGGGATTGGAGAGGATAGATGAGTAAAAGTGAGGATAGTGAAAGAGAACGAAATAAAATGGCCAGAGAGATGGAGGGAGAGACTTAAAGGAGGTGTGTGAGCAAGACAAATGAGCTGATCGTGGACTATAGGACAAGGGGGGCCGAACAGGCCACCATTAACATCAACGGGGCTGAAGTGGAGCGGGTTGAGAGTTTCAACTTCCTTGTTTTCCACATCACCAACAAACTGACATGGTCCAAACACACCAAGACAGTTGTGAAGAGGGCACGACAACACCTTTTCCCCCTTAGAAGACTGAAAAGATTTGGTATGGGTCCCCAGCTCCTCAAAAAGTTCTACAGCTGCACCATCGAGAGCATCCTGAACGATTGCATCATGGAAACTGCTGGGCATCTGACCGCAAGGTGCTATAGTGTGTACGGCCCAGTACATCACTGGGGCCAAACTTCCTGACATCCAGGACCTATATACTAGGTCTAGGACCAAAAGGCTCCTTGACAGCTTCTAGCCCCAAGCCATAAGACTGCTGAACAATTCAACCACCCAGACTGTTTTTACACTGCTGCTGTTCTCTGTTTCTTGTCTATGCATAGTCACTTTATCAATTACCTCAACTAACCTGCTGCTATTCTCTGTTTCTTATCTATGCATAGTCACTTTATCAATTACCTCAACTAACCTGCTGCTATTCTCAGTTTCTTGTCTATACATAGTCACTTTATCAATTACCTCAACTAACCTGCTGCTATTCTCTGTTTCTTGTCTATGCATAGTCACTTTATCAATTACCTCAACTAACCTGTACCTCCACACATTGACTCAGTACCGGTACCCCCTGTATATAGCCTCGTTATTGTTATGTAAATGTATGGTACATTTCTGGGAGACCAGATGCTGCTGGAAGTGGTGTTGGAGGGCCAGTAGGAGGCACTCTTTCCTCTGGTCTAAAGAAATATCCCAATGCCCCAGGGCAGTGATTGCAGGGTGCCGTCTTTCGGATGGGACATTAAACGGGTGTCCTGACTCTCTGAGGTCATTAAAGATCCCATGGCACTTATCGTATGAGTAGGGGTGTTAACCCCGGTGTCCTGGCTAAATTCCCAATCTGGCCCTCAAACCATCACGGTCACCTAATAATCCCCAGTTAACAATTGGCTCATTAATCCCCCTCCTCTCCCCTGTAACTATTCCCCAGGTCGTTGCTGTAAATGAGAACGTGTTCTCAGTCAACTTACCTGGTAAAATAACGGATAAATAAATAACAAATTGTGTTACTGTTTTTTCCCCATTATTTTTTACTTTAGTTTATTTAGTAAATATTTGATTAACTTGAACTTGAACTTGGCTAAGGGCTTGTGTTCGGCGCTTGTGAGAAATAATGTCATTTGATTTGATTTGATTTGGGGGGTGGGAGAGGATTTGAAGGGATTCTCCTCACATCCCTTATCACTAACCCCTGACAACCTCACTCTCCTCACATCCCTTATCACTAACCCCTGACAGCCTCACTCTCCTCACATCCCTTATCACTAACCCTTGACAGCCTACACTCTCCTCACATCCCATATCACTAACCCCTGACAGCCTACACTCTCCTCACATCCCTTATCACTAACCCCTGACAACCTACACTCTCCTCACATCCCTTATCACTAACCTCTGACAACCAAGACAGCCTCATTCTCCGCACATCCCTTATCACTAACCCCTGACAACCTACACTCTCCTCACATCCCTTATCACTAACCTCTGACAACCAAGACAGCCTCATTCTCCTCACATCCCTTATCACTAACCTCTGACAACCAAGACACCCTCACTCTCCTCACATCCCTTATCACTAACCCCTGACAGCCTCATTCTCCTCACATCCCTTATCACTAACCCCTGACAGCCAAGACAGCCTCACTCTCCTCACATCCCTTATCACTAACCCCTGACAACCAAGACAGCCTCACTCTCCTCCAGGTGTCTACACCATAAATCAAATCACTGTGTTTCTTATTTTATCTTCCTTATCTCACATCACACCCCTTATCGCTAACCCCTGACAACCAAAACAGCCTCATTCTCCTCACATCCCTTATCACTAAGCCCTGACAGCCTACACTCTCCTCACATCCCTTATCACTAACCCCTGACAGCCTACACTCTCCTCACATCCCTTATCACTAACCCCTGACAACCTACACTCTCCTCACATCCCTGGTCACTAACCCCTGACAGCCTACACTCTCCTCACATCCCTTATCACTAACCTCTGACAACCAAGACAGCCTCATTCTCCTCACATCCCTTATCACTAACCCCTGACAGCCTACACTCTCCTCACATCCCTTATCACTAACCCCTGACAGCCGAGACAGCCTCACTCTCCTCACATCCCTTATCACTAACCCCTGACAACCAAGACAGCTTCCACTCGACTCACATCCCTTATCACTAACCCCTGACAACCAAGACAGCTTCCACTCGACTCACATCCCTCATCTTTAACCCCTGACAGCCATATTTTCTCTCTCTTTTCTCCTTCACAGTAACTTTATTCAGGAAGAGGGGAAGGGGGAGAGGAGGGGGAGTAGGAGGAAGAGGGGAAGCAGGGGAGGAGGGAGAGAAGGGAGAGGAGGAGGAGGAGGGAGAGAATAGCTTGAATAATAGTATAGCCATTTTGAATATCTTTACAAAAGAGAAAAAGGCCCTGGCCACATAATAACAGTACTGCAATTGTATATGCAAAGACTCCAATGACTATTAGGACTGGGGTATTTCATCCTTTGTGTTGAGCTGATGTCACTCAAAAGCCTTGGAGAGTGACTGGGAGAGCGAATCGCTCGGCCCCCTTGGCTCTTTAACCATCAGCGGGGCTGAATTATTGTGCCACACCCAACTTGACCAATAATTATACAGTTCATTATAACATCTAGCCTGCTCTAGCCAATTAGCAATCAAATTACTGCTGGAGCAGCCAATCATTTGTTGGGGAACTAACAGGAAATTGTGGGGGTCTTATCGGAGCTTGGCCCACTATGTGCAGTAATGACTACAGGTCGTTATGGCAGCAGCTCCGTTCAGAATGAGAAGAAATGATAGTGCTTTATCGCCGGCGTTGATCGTGACAGAACTATCAAAGGCGCCAGTAGCACTGTTCATATTGATCCTGTCATTATATTGTAAATGGCTGCAGCCTATCACACGGCTCAGGAGAGAGATTTCTCCAGATCGTCCTTAACAGAAACAAGCGATGGTCGTTCAATGACTTCCACGTGTTTTTTACAGAACGAGTGAAAACGGGCAAAGGGATACATTTAAATGAAAAGCCCCCTATCAAACTGTGTCGAATGGCTCTGTCAGCTATAGTGTAGATATAAAGTATTCCAACGCTGCGATGAATATTTGATCACATCTACAAATGAAAACCGGATGGAAGGAACAATGCTGAAACGAGCGGCAACCACCCGAGCGAGACTGATTCAGAAAACATGAAGTTTTCAAACTTTTCTAAACTTTCCAACCTTTTTTATCATCAATTCTCCGAGGCTTTGCACCAAAGGAGGGGAAAAGGTACATCATATAATAATAACAACGAGACCCAAGAAAAAGGAAAAACACCGCCGGAGGTGCAAAAGATAAGATGCAAGAAATAAATGAAATGTGTGAAGGTATAACTGTTCCTGGGTCTGGGAAGTATAAATATGTATTATTAACAGGCAACGTCGGCGCTCTGCTGCGGGCTTCTCCATTCTTCACAGGAAATAGTTATGGACTCCACGTTCCAACCAATCAAATTTCCCCCTGGGCAAGTGGTTTTCTATGGAGCGTAATGTAGTAATCTCAGCCAATCCCTTTTGTGTGGCTGACGTGCCTTTTGGTCAGAGACAGAGAGGGGGAGCAGGGGAGTAGCGAGAGGGAGAGAAAGTCATGCAGTAGTGTCGATGGCCGGTCGGTCACAGCCAGTAGCCTGCAATATGCAATAAAGCCCTCAGAACTCCATTTTGTGCCACATTTACCACATCACATTACGTTCCACCAGTTTCATCACCAAAGGACCTTTTCTATTTTTCTGCGACACTGACTGCAGCATTACTCTCTTTAGTTCTAGTGTGCTCCAGTATTTGAGGCTTTTATTTGCAGCTGTAAGTAAACGTGGGCCCCTTTTATAATGTAATATAGTCTGACGTTTTAATAAGAGACGATCCCACAACTTGGACGGCGGAGAATGTCAGCAGATTTGTGATGATGGTGCCAAGAGGCACAAAGACTTATCTTCATTCTGTGTTTTCTCCTGGTGCCTCTCTCAAGGCCCAGAGTTTGACAGGCTGGGGGGAATAATACTGTCTCAGTACCTGGTCAAAAATCCAATATGATTTTTCCCTGATTAGAATATGAAAGGAATGGAGGCGTGTGTCGTCCCATAAGGGTCGGTGTCTAACTCTCGGCACCAGATACAAACCAAATGAAAGATGACAAGGGTTTTGGTCATGGTGCAGTCTGAGGTGCCCTGTAGGCCTTGTCAGGGCAACAGTGGAGACTGTAAACAATATGTCATCATAATAGCATACAGCACTGTGTGTGTGTGTGTGTGTGTGTGTGTGTGTGTGTGTGTGTGTGTGTGTGTGTGTGTGTGTGTGTGTGTGTGTGTGTGTGTGTGTGTGTGTGTGTGTGTGTGTGTGTGTGTGTGTGTGTGTGTGTGTGTGTGTGTGTGTGTGTGTGTGTGTGTGTGTGTGTGTACCCACAGCATGCCAAACAAAACATTGGTGTTCTGTCTCTCACCTGGTGTGTTTTCTATTCCGGGCCGTGCTGAACACTGTTCTCTTCCAAGACTACCTGACTGAGACACATCTCTCTTCAACTGACTACTGAACTAATATGTAGTTATTACAGAGGTAATGCCTTCATGAGATGGAATTGCTCTTTTGATAGTAGATGAAGGGAGGGATAGTGAAGTGTGTTAATAGAGTTTCAGGTGATATTGCAGTTCCTCCATGCTGGGAGGGGGGCTCAGAGTGGAACGTTTTGGAACCTCTGATCTGAGGAACCATCAAATCCAAAATCCAAATGTTAAACACAGAAAAAATATAATTTAATCTTGTCAAACGCTGCACAAAGCAATCAGAGCACTGACTTCAGATGGGCAGATTATAATCCAATATAACCTCATCCCAAATCAATCCTGGGCTATTATCCTGCAGGATTAACTCTGGGACAGCCATGTATCCCTTTTCTAAGAGGGGCTTCTCTAAGAGGAAGGGACAGCCATGTACCACTTCTCTAAGAGGAAGGGAGAGCCATGTACCACTTCCCTAAGAGGAAGGAACAGCCATGTACCACTTCTCTAAGAGGAAGGGACAGCCATGTACCACTTCTCTAAGAGGAAGGGACAGCCATGTACCACTTCTCTAAGAGGAAGGGACAGTCATGTACCACTTCTCTAAGAGGAAGGGACAGCCATGTACCACTTCTCTAAGAGGAAGGGACAGCCATGTACCACTTCTCTAAGAGGAAGGGACAGCCATGTACCACTTCTCTAAGAGGAAGGGACAGCCATGTACCACTTATCTAAGAGGAAGGGGCAGTCATGTACCACTTCTCTAAGAGGAAGGGACAGCCATGTACCACTTCTCTAAGAGGAAGGGACAGTCATGTACCACTTCTCTAAGAGGAAGGGACAGCCATGTACCACTTCTCTAAGAGGAAGGGACAGCCATGTACCACTTCTCTAAGAGGAAGGGACAGCCATGTACCACTTCTCTAAGAGGAAGGGACAGCCATGTACCACTTCTCTAAGAGGAAGGGACAGCCATGTACCACTTCTCTAAGAGGAAGGGACAGCCATGTACCACTTCTCTAAGAGGAAGGGACAGCCATGTACCACTTCTCTAAGAGGAAGGGACAGCCATGTACCACTTCTCTAAGAGGAAGGAACAGCCATGTACCACTTCTCTAAGAGGAAGGGACAGCCATGTACCACTTCTCTAAGAGGAAGGGACAGCCATGTACCACTTCTCTAAGAGGAAGGGACAGCCATGTACCACTTCTCTAAGAGGAAGGGACAGCCATGTACCACTTTATTTTACCTTCCTTTAACTTGGCAATTCAGTTAAGAACAAATTCTTATTTTACAATGACAGCCTAGGAACGATGCCTGAACAACTTACTTGTTCAGGGGCAGAACAACAGCTTTCGTAACTTGTCAGCTCCAGGATTTGATCTTGTAACCTTTCGGTTACTAGTCCAACGCTCTAACCACTAGGCTACACTGCCACTTCTCTAAGATCTCAAATCAAAGTTTATTCGTCACGTACACAGGTTACAGCAGGTATAAACGGTGCAGCGGAATGCTGACTTGCACCTCCCTCAACAGTCTGAATATAAATATCATTCATCATCAAAAGTAAGCCAAAAATAACAAGTAAGATGAAGAAAGTATACTATTCTATAAGGGCACAGGAAGAGACCCAGATGCAGACACGGGAGGCAGATGGTTCGAGTCTCTGATATTTATTGTAATCCAAGGGGCAGGCAAGAGAGGTTGTGGACAGGCAAAAGATCATAACAAGGTCAGAGTCCAGGAGGTACAGAGTGGTAGGCAGGCTCGAGGTCAGGGCAGGCTGAATGATCAGGCAGGCTCGAGGTCAGGGCAGTCAGTATGGTCAGGCAGGCTCGAGGTCAGGGCAGTCAGTATGGTCAGGCAGGCTCGAGGTCAGGGCAGTCAGTATGGTCAGGGCAGGCAGTATGGTCAGGCAGGCTCGAGGTCAGGGCAGTCAGTATGGTCAGGCAGGCTTGAGGTCAGGGCAGTCAGTATGGTCAGGCAGGCTCGAGGTCAGGGCAGTCAGTATGGTCAGGCAGGCTTGAGGTCAGGGCAGTCAGTATGGTCAGGCAGGCTCGAGGTCAGGGCAGGCAGTATGGTCAGGCAGGCTCGAGGTCAGGGCAGTCAGTATGGTCAGGCAGGTTCGAGGACAGGCAGTATGGTCAGGCAGGTTCGAGGTCAGGGCAGTCAGTATGGTCAGGCAGGCGGATTCAGAGTCAAGGCAGGCAAGGGTCAAAACCGGGAGGACTAGGAAAAACAGAGAAAAGGCAAAAACAGAGGCAATGAAATAACACACTGGTTGACTTGACAAGACAAGACGAACTGGTAACAGACAAACAGGGAACACAGGAATAAGTACCCAGGGAGAAGATGAGGTGCAGATGCATTATTTATCCTTACCTGTAAAGCCATTCATTACGCTGAACATCGACAGTCCAAAACAGATTGATGGATAGTTATCTTGTTAGGGTGAAAATGATTCAATAGGCACAATACACAACTTTAATGGATGGTTAGATTGATGGTGCTGAGAAACAGGGTTGTTAGCGGCAACCTCACTAATTAACATCAATATCAATCAGAAGTGTCTATAAAGAAGGGTGTAAGGGCTGGAGAGTGTGCTGACTGCAGAGTGTCTGGGGGAGGGAGGGAGGGATTTCTTTACAATATCATACTGTAGCAAGGCATGTTCACATGTATGGAGAATGCAGTGTGTCAAAGACAACCCCTAAACCAAGAATCCTTTGTTCGTGAGTGTGTTTCCTCACTGCCTGAGGCTTACTTGTCTTAAATGTTAAGCTTAAGTGGGGGGGGGGCAGTTGAACAGCACCACAGCGTGTATTGGTTCTGGGACAGAAGGCAGGCTCGAGGTCAGGGAGGAGAAAGGCCCGGTCGAGAACTGCCTTTTGGGGAGAGAGAGGAGGCCCCCCTCCTCCGTTGGAGATGAAGAGGAGCGGCACTCTGTTCTCACGAAGACGTCTGACCATAGAGATCCTAGTATATTACTAGAGGGGCTATGTCATAAACCCTCACATTTCAAAATGTTTGTGGAATGGCAGCCCTATTGGTCAGGGAGGCATAATCCTGTAGAGACATAATCCTGATTGTAATTTTGTAGGAAAATAAAACTAAGGCATGAGATTTGTCAGAAATTGTGTAATACAATTATTGTCAACCTAAAATATTGCCATATAATTATAAATACCATTTTCTGTATAAATAACCTCTAAAATATATGTAAACAGACCATAAATGTCTAAATTGTTGAGTGCTCCTACAGAGCCTTCAGAAACCCCCACGTCCTGACCATAGAGAGCCTTTGTTTTTCTATGGTATAGTAGGTCAGGGCGTGACTGGGGGGTTTTCTGGTTATTCTTTTCTATGTAGGGTTCTAGTTTAGTTTTTCTATGTTGGTGTTTGGTATGATTCCCAATTAGAGGCAATTAGAGGCTGGTTATCGGTGTCTCTAATTGGGGATCATATTTAAGTCGCATTTTTTCCACCTGTGTTTTATGGGATATTGTTTTGAGTTAGTGCATGTTGCACCTCTGTTGTTACGGTTCGTTTCATTTATTATTTGTTGTTTTTTGTGCGTTTTCAATGAAATAATATGTGGAAACCATATCACGCTGCAGCTTGGTCCGATATTTATTCCAGCGAACGTGACACTTACTCATTTTGTTCTGTTGAAGCCTGAATTCAAAATGGATTAAATAGATGCATTTTCTCAATCCTCTACACAAAATACCTCATACTCATACTCATAAGTGAAAACATGTTTTTAGACATTTTTGCAAATGTCTTGAAAATGAAATACAGAAATATCTCATTTACATAATTATTCCCACCCCTGAGTCAATACTTTGTAGAAGAAACTTTGGCAGCGATTGCAGCTGTTAGTCTTCCTGGGTACGTCTCTAAGAACTTTGCACAGCTGGATTGTGCAACAATTGCCCATTATTCCTTTCAACATTCTCTGACAAATTGGTTGCTTATCATTGCTAGACAAACATTTTCATGTCTTGCCATAGATTTTCAAGTAAATTTAAGTCAAAACTGTAACTCGGCCACTCAGGAATATTCACTTTCTTCTTGGGAAGCAACTCCAGTGTAGATTTGGCCTTGTGTTTTAGGTTATTGTCCTGCTGAAAGGTGAATTAATCTCCCAGTGTCTGGTAGAAAGCAGACTGAACCAGGTTTTCCTCTAGAATTTTGCCTGTGATTAGCTTCATTCCGTTTCTTTTTTATCCTGGAAAACTCCCCAGTTCTTAACGATTACAAGCATACCCATAACATGATGCAGCCTTTTCAAGCCTATGCTTGAAAACGTGGAGAGTGGTACTCAGTAATGTGTTATATTGATTTGCCCATAAACATAACACTTTAATCAGGACAAAAGGTTAATTGCTTTACCACATTTTTTGCAATATTACTTTAGTACCTTGTTGCAAACATCATGCATGTTTTGGAACATGTGACTTAATACATTTTTACTCCTGAACTTATTTAGTCTTGGCATATCAAAGGGGTTCAATACTCATTGACACAAGTCATTTCAGCTTTTCATTTTGTATTAATTTGGAAAAATTTGGAAAAACAATATTCCACTTTGACATCATGGTGTATTTTGTGTAGGCCATTGACAACACATCTCAATGAAGTACATTTTCAATTCAGGCTGTAACACAACAAAATGTGGAAAAAGTCAAGGGGTGTGAATACATTCTGAAGGCACTGTATATGATACAATATGAGTACTTGTTGCATTTACAACTTGTCTAAATCCTATCATCAACTGATGTCAGCCAGTGTACTGTATGGCTGTGGATTGACTAAGGAGCTGATCGTGGACTACAGGAAAAGGCGGGCTGAACAGGCCACCATTAACATCAACGGGGCTGAAGTGGAGCGGGTCGAGGGTTTCAAGTTCTTTGGTGTCCACATCACCAACGATCATGGTCCAAACATACCAAGACAATCATGAAGAGGGCACAACAAAACCTTTTCCCCCTCAGGAGACCTAAAAGATTTGGCATGGGTCCCCAGATCCTCAAAAGGTTCTACAGCTGCACCATCGAGAGCATCCTGACCGATTGCATCACCACCTGGTATGGCAACTGCTTGGCATCTGATTGTAAAGCGCTACAGAGGGTTGTCCGAACAGCCCAGTACATCACTGGGGTCAAGCTTCCTGCCATCCAGGACCTATATACTAGGCGGTGTCAGAGGAAAGTCCATTAAATTGTCAGAGACTCCAGTCACCCAAGTTATAGACTGTTTTCTCTGCTACCACACAGCAAGCGGTACCGGAGCACCAAGTCTAGGACTGAGAGGCTCCTCAACAGCTTCTACCCCCAAGCCATAAGACTGCTGAACAGTTTAAAAAATCGCCACTGGACAATTTACATTGACATTATCTATGCATTGTTACTTCACCCCCACCTACATGTACAAATTACCTCAACTAACCTGTACCCCCCTACACTGACTCGGTACCGGTGCCCCCTGTACATAAGATTATTATTGTTATTCTTATTGTGTTACTTTTTATTTTAGTCTACTTGGTAAATATTTTCTTAACTCTTCTTGAACTGCACTTTTGGTTAAGGGCTCTTGTAAGCATTACACGGTAAAGTCTACACTTGTATTCCACGCATGGGACAAATATAGTTTGATTTGATTTGATTGACTGCATTGTTTGAATGGAATGTTGGTATATTGGCAGTTAATTTGAAAACTTAATGAAATCATTCCTCTAAAACTGGCTGGCTAACTAGCTAACAAACATACAGACAGATAATTCCTCAAATTCATTATTTTATAATATCTTATCACAGCACTGGAAAACCATGGTTGACCAACTCCCTGACCAACATGGCTGACCTTTATTCATCATAAGAAGGTTCATGGCCATTCTAGTATTCGAATTCCTAATTCTATAGGCCTGAAAGGCCTGCCTATAAATGAGGAGCAGTACTCTGTTTTCAGGAGGAAGACCTGACAGCCTTGTCTTTAAAGGAGGAGCAGTACTCTGTTCTCAGGAGGAAGACCTGACAGCCTTGTCTTTAGAGGAGCAGTACTCTGTTCTCAGGAGGAAGACCTGACAGCCTTGTCTTTAACGGAGGAGCAGTACTCTGTTCTCAGGAGGAAGACCTGACAGCCTTGTCTTTAACGGAGGAGCAGTGCTCTGTTCTCAGGAGGAAGACCTGACAGCCTTGTCTTTAAAGGAGGAGCAGTACTCTGTTTTCAGGAGGAAGGCCTGACAAGCCTTGTCTTTAAAGGAGGAGCAGTACTCTGTTCTCAGGAGGAAGGCCTGACAGCCTCGTCTTTAGAGGAACAATACTCTGTTTTCAGGAGGAAGGCCTGACAGGCTTGTCTTTAAAGGAGGAGCAGTACTCTGTTCTCAGGAGGAAGGCCTGACAGCCTTGTCTTTAAAGGAGGAGCAGTACTCTGTTCTCAGGAGGAAGGCCTGACAGCCTTGTCTTTAAAGGAGGAGCAGTACTCTGTTCTCAGGAGGAAGACCTGACAGCCTCGTCTTTAGAGGAGGAGCAGTACTCTGTTCTCAGGAGGAAGACCTGACAGCCTTGCCTTTAAAGGAGGAGCAGTACTCTGTTCTCAGGAGGAAGACCTGACAGCCTTGTCTTTAAAGGAGGAGCAGTACTCTGTTCTCAGGAGGAAGACCTGACAGCCTTGCCTTTAAAGGAGGAGCAGTACTCTGTTCTCAGGAGGAAGACCTGACAGCCTTGCCTTTAAAGGAGGAGCAGTACTCTGTTCTCAGGAGGAAGACCTGACAGCCTTGCCTTTAAAGGAGGAGCAGTACTCTGTTCTCAGGAGGAAGACCTGACAGCCTTGCCTTTAAAGGAGGAGCAGTACTCTGTTCTCAGGAGGAAGACCTGACAGCCTTGTCTTTAAAGGAGGAGCAGTACTCTGTTCTCAGGAGGAAGACCTGACAGCCTTGCCTTTAAAGGAGGAGCAGTACTCTGTTCTCAGGAGGAAGACCTGACAGCCTTGCCTTTAAAGGAGGAGCAGTACTCTGTTCTCAGGAGGAAGACCTGACAGCCTTGCCTTTAAAGGAGGAGCAGTACTCTGTTCTCAGGAGGAAGACCTGACAGCCTTGCCTTTAAAGGAGGAGCAGTACTCTGTTCTCAGGAGGAAGACCTGACAGCCTTGTCTTTAGAGGAGGAGCAGTACTCTGTTCTCAGGAGGAAGACCTGACAGCCTTGTCTTTAAAGGAGGAGCAGTACTCTGTTCTCAGGAGGAAGACCTGACAGCCTTGTCTTTAAAGGAGGAGCAGTACTCTGTTCTCAGGAGGAAGACCTGACAGCCTTGTCTTTAAAGGAGGGGCAGCAGCGGGAGGGGCCGCTTTCTTTTACAACCAGGAATAAAATGAGTCTGGAGGTGGTCGAAGAGAAGCCACCATGAAACAGGGAGACTCCCCTCTCCCTCTGCCACTGTGAAACAGGAACACTCCCATCTCCCTCTGCCACTGTGAAAATGGAACACTCCCATCTCCCTCTGCCACTGTGAAACAGGAACACTCCCATCTCCCTCTACCACTGTGAAACAGGAACACTCCCATCTCCCTCTGCCACTGTGAAACAGGGACACTCCCATCTCCCTCTGTCACCGCAGAACAGGGACACTCCCATCTCCCTCTGCCACTGTGAAACAGGGACACTCCCATCTCCCTCTGCCACCGCAGAACAGGGACACTCCCATCTCCCTCTGCCACCACAGAACTGGGACACTCCCCTCTCCCTCTGCCACTGTGAAACAGGAACACTCCCATTTCCCTCTGCCACTGTGAAACAGGAACACTCCCATCTCCCTCTGCCACTGTGAAACAGGGACACTCCCATCTCCCTCTGCCACTGTGAAACAGGAACACTCCCATCTCCCTCTGCCATCGTGAAACAGAGACACTCACTGATCTGCAGCGCCTCAAACCAGCCTAAGGGGCTGGGGGATCGGACTTATACCAAAATCACTTGATTTCCATTTCCGTTCTGTGTGTACCAATCAAGACGCACACTGCAGGCATACACACCCACACGCAAACACACACCTCTCTGTTCCCAGTACACACATATGAATGATTAGGGGCGGGCGACGGCAGGTTTGTGAAATTGGCTTTGAGCTTTGAGTCTACAATAAGTCACAGAGAGTGGAGCAATCTGGTTTTGGTGGAAACAGAGTAAAGATAAACACGTTCAGCACTTTCCGTTTAGAGTTCCTAACAACCCCGATCCCAGGAGAGGGTAGTTGCAGAGGAGTTAATTCTTAGCCGTGTGAGAAAAAACACATTAACTGAGACCTATCCATCTTCCTGATGACACATCCATTTAAATGTTTGTGCCTCTTATTTATAAAGGGGATGCAGCAGGGAGGAGAGGGAGAGTGTGTGTGTGTGTGTGTGTGTGTGTGTGTGTGTGTGTGTGTGTGTGTGTGTGTGTGTGTGTGTGTGTGTGTGTGTGTGTGTGTGTGTGTGTGTGTGTGTGTGTGTGTGTGACTCAGAGCCTTTCGTTTGCAGTGAAAATCCTTCATTATGATATTTTCTATTAAAAGAAGCGTCATATATCCAGGCTTGAAAAATGAAGTGGTGTTTTTCTGGATTCATTTGGGGCCAACAGCATCTCCACAACATGGCCTGTTGTGTTTTCGTTCGCTCCGAGGGAAATTTGCTGTCCAAAACCTATGCCACATTTACTCCACCCTCAGCAATATAATTACCCTTGATGTTTCATCAGTACACAATCTAACCCCGAAGGCACCTTACGGGTGCAACATCAGTAAAGATGAAAAATGACATGAAACATTTAAACATCTTGACAGCATGAGATTCATCTTCTTACAGAGTTAGAACGATCAGACTCGTTGAAAGAGATGAAATAGATTTTATTTGAATAGTTTTAACAAATCAAACTAGTGGGTTTTGAAAGAGCAACGGACACAACAAGAGCCAACCACACCAAGATATTCACAATTACACATTCCCATCAGTCATCGTGAGGCAGTCTGTTGACAACAAATACAACAGGACTCCAACAACTTTAACATAATACTGTCTATTACAGGGGTGTCAACCTCATTCCACAAAGGGCCGAGTGTCTGCGGGTTTTTCATTTCAATTAAGACCTATACAACCAGTCCTTACTTAGTTCCTGACTGATTAGTCAATCAAGTACAAGGATAGAGAAAAAACCCGCAGGAATGAGGATGACACGTGCTCTATTACATTAACAAATGATCTGGGACTTATTTTTTCTGTCTGTCTTGTGCTCATATTCTTCAATTCTTCCACTCCCTGAAACTGTAGTAGCTCAGGATAATGTATGAAACTGTAGTGGCTCGGGCTAATGTATGAAACTGTAGTGGTGCGGGATCATGTATGAAACTGTAATGGCTCATGATAATGTAGGCAACTGTAGTGCTTGGGATAATGTATTAAATTGTAGTGGCTCAGGATAATGTACAAAATGTTGTGGCTCAGGATAATGTATGGAACTGTAGTGGCTCGGGATAATGTATGAAGCTGTAGTGGCTTGGTATAATGTCTGAAACTGTAGTGGCTCGTGGTAATGTATGAAACTGTAGTGACTCGTGATAATGTATTAAACTGTAGTGGCTCCAGATAATGTATTAAACTGAAGTGGCTCAGGATAATTTACAAAACTGTTGTGGATCGGGATAATGTATGGATTCTGTAGTTGCTTGGGATAATGTTCGGAACTGTAGTGGCTCGTGATAATGTATGAAACTGTAGTGGCTCGGGATGATGTATGAAACTGGGTCAGCTCGGGATAATGTATGGAACTGTAGCGGCTCGTGATAATATATTAAACTATAGTGGCTCGTGATAATGTATAAAACATTAGTGGCTCCAGATAATGTATTAAATTGTAGTGGCTCAGGATAATGTATGAACTGAAGTTGCTCATGATAATGTATGAAACTGTTCTGGATTGGGATCATGTATGGAACTGTAGTGGCTCATGATAATGTATGGAGCTGTAGTGGCTTGGGATAATGGTTGGAACGGTAGTGGCTCATGATAATGTATGAAATTGTAGTGGTTCGGGATAATGTATGAAATGGTGGTGGCTCGGGATAATGTATGAAACTGTGGTGGCTCGGGATAATGTGTGGAACTGTAGCGGCTCGTGATAATATATTAAACTGTAGTGGCTCATGATAATGGGGCGGCAGGGTAGCCTAGTGGTTAGAGCATTGGACCGAAAGGTTGCAAGTTCAAATCCCCGAGCTGACAAGGTACAAAATCTGTCGTTCTGCCCCTGAACAGGCAGTTAACCCACTGTTCCTAGGCCGTAATTGAAAATAAGAATTTGTTCTTAACTGACTTGCCTAGTAAAATAAAGGTAAAATAAAAATAAATAATGTGGCTCAGGATAATGTATGAAACTGAAGTGGCTCGGGAAAATGCATGGAACTGTAGTGGCTCAGGATAATGCATGAAACTGTAGTGGCTCAGGATAATGTATGCAGAGCAGCCGTGTTCCTGGTCCCTGGTCTGTGTGGGTAATTAATAATATTAGAGAGGGATCTGCTGGCTAAATCACATCAGCTGCAGTCTCACTGGTCTCCAAACAGCCAGCTCTCTTACTATTACCTGCCAATACTACACACCATTAACTAACACTGCCCCCACCCTTCCCCCGTCACTCTCTTAGCACAGAATTATAATATCACAGGGTTGCACAGATCATATCATAAACGCATTAATGGTGAAACAACAATCGATCAATCAATGAAATGTATTTCTAAGACCCTTTACAATTCAACAAAGTCACAAAGTGCAGGACAGTAATCTGGGCTAGCCCTGCAGGGAGTGATCACTCGTGTTGAAAAGAAGCCTCACTTTTGCTAAAGTGAAACTTGGAGAGCCAGCGATTCAGAAGGCTTTGGAGTTTTGGGCTTTGGTTTACAGTATCTCCCTGAAGGTGGCATTGACTGAGAAGATTCCTTAATGGCTTGAGTCAAGGAATAACTCTACCTTTGACCCAACTGATCTTCTTTAAGAATTGGACTGAATCACATGTGAACGTAGTAACACCACTAGCCTGTTTACCTGCACAAAAGCTTTTTTTCAGAAATAAGACACGATGAAAAGGAACATTATTTTCCTGCATGCAACCCTGGAGCATCATATCGCTCCAGATCTCCAGATCTCCTTGAAGACAAACCACTCCCTGGCCTCAGCACACCCCCACAGCCTATCTGCTCTAACCTTCAGAGCAGCGAGACCGCCAGACTCCTTAACAAAGTAGAAAATAATTTCCAATACATATTAATGAAGCCATGTTGAATCCCATGCCCTTGAAACTTCAGGCTGAGCGGGTGCCAACAGTGATGCGGTGGCAGCATCACCACGCAGGAGAGCGTTCAGTCTCCACAATGGAGCCCTCATCCATTATAGGTGGATCTGAGGGCTAGGCTCAGTGTGATGTCCCTTACAGTTCTGTCTGACTGACTGGCCCTGAGTCTGTGCAAAACCCCATAGAGCCTATAAAATGACTTCCGCGGGTGGAGTACAGTGGAGACCCTATGGGGACCTTGTATAGAGCTCAATGATTAAACAACGCAGGTGATCGGTGTGTATGTCTTCACTCTGCCAGGTAATGGTGTGAATAGGGGAGGATGGATGCTGAGAGAGCATGTCCCCTCACACACACACACTTCCATACCTACCTCCTCTCCCGAGAACCCCGCCCCCCTCCCCACACACACCTACACACCTACACACACAAACACCTCCTTCCCCCTGAACCGATCCTGCCTGTGCAGCAAATCCTTCCGAGCGAGCCGGTTGTTTATCAGGAGCGTTGTGTCGAGGATCGATCGGTGGGGGGAATTACAGCTCCTACAGCACTCCTCTGTTACTGGGATGACACTGCTACTTACAGACCAGACCGATGGCCCATTTACACACTATGAATGACATATTTAAACACTTATTAATAACATGGCCCGCTGGCTACCAGGGCAGAGGTGAATAACACACTCACACACAGGGCACAAGCACACAGGCAGGCACACACACACACACACAAGCACACACACACACACACACACACACACACACACACACACACACACACACACACACACACACACACACACACACACACAGGGCACAAGCACACAGGCAGGCACACACACACACGCACACACACACACACAAGCACGCACACACACACACACACACACGCTCACGCACGCACGCACACACACGCACACACACACACAGGGCACAAGCACACAGGCAGGCACACACACACACACACACACACACACACACACACACACACACACACACACACACACACACACACACACACACACACACACACATACACTCTTCCAGTCTCTCTCTCACAGTCAGTCACACAGCTCAGTGATGCTGCAGCAGTCTGTGACTGGGCCCAAAGCTCGTTGGTATTCACAGGCGGTGGTGTTGCTGTCTGCAGCGGAAGCTAGGAGGCTGACCCCTTCTGCGGTTATTTATGGACATGAAAGTCTTGCTGGAGGTCAGCGGTGACAAACCCTTTCATAACCACTGCTGACTCACAGCTTTAACACACATCAGGAAGAAAAACACTCATCACCGCATCCTACTGCCTCCAAAAGCTGAGAGAGGAGGAGTGTAAAAGCTAGGGAGAGAAAGGGGGAGATAGCGAGATAGATTTTTTCTATCACAGGCAACTAAGTTCCAACCCGATATCATAACATTTACATACAAAGCCAGTGCACACATAAATGTAACGTTAGTTTGCCATAAGGTACTTTGCATGCTACATAGGCTATAACCAGCTTTTTATCCCATATGGGAAGAATTACATTGAAATCCAATGGAGACGATAACATTTAACACCACACATATTTTACACTGAGTCAGAACATAGAAGGTTTATGGTCTGTTTCTACAGCGCTCTTTACCTTTTTAATTAACCACACATCCCAGTAGGACGCCCCTTTCAGCACCACTTCATAATTCAGATCTAGATATGCCAGGTTAGAATAATGGCCTGACGTGAGTAGGATCCAATGAGTCCCACTTGTCAAGAATGGATTTTTTTTCTGCCAAAAAAAATAACATTTGGGAAAAGTTGATGTGGGAGTATCACTACAACATTTCGCCAGGCCAGGTGTCCCCTCAAAGGCAGTGGGTGAAGCCCGGGGCTAATTGAAGTGCTTCAGAGAGATAGAAAGAGAGAAGATGGGGATATTGAGAGAGAGAGAGAGAGAGAGAGAGAGAGAGAGAGAGAGAGAGAGAGAGAGAGAGAGAGAGTATAGAGAGAGAGCTAGAGAGAGATAGAGAGGGAGAGGGATAGAGGGGGAGTGTTTGGACCTCTTTAGTACTGAGTTGTCCCCCTCCACTTGATTGGGTACTTTAGGAAATGGAAAAGCTCTCCAGGTGCTTATCTCTGCCCAGAGCTTACAGAGTGGGCTGCTCACCCTAAGAGAGAGGGGGCCGCTCACCCTAAGAGAGAGGGGGCAATGGCAGCCTCAGCAGTGGCCACTGCACTACCACCAGTTATCTTAGCCTAGCCTAGCATATCCTAACATAGTCTTGCTAGCATATCCTAGCATAGCATATCCTAGCATAGCCTAGCAAAACACTAGCATAGCCTCACTGGTGCTGGGAGGGACTCGTTCAAACTGGTCACTGACTGCAGAGTGACTGTGAGTGCTTTGCTGGTGAAGGACTTTGGAGGCATGTAGGGAGTAATTAGGCCCATTAATGTCCACACTAAGAGGCACTAGGTTCCAGAAGCCTGTCAATTGATCACAAACTGTGCAGAACTCCATGCTTCTCTGTGATTGCTGGGGTATAGGTATAGTACCTCACAAAAATAGGCCTGAAGGACCAATTTGTAAGTTTTGATGGATTGCTTTGATTTATTTTATAAGTATAGTGTCATGCATCTTCAGGATACCTCGCCCACATGGGCTTATAAGACACTGTATTTGCGGTAGCTAAATAAAGACAAGCATGTCTATAAACTGTATGCACACGCACACACACACACACACACACACAAACACCTTACCAGTCAAAAGTTTGGACACACCTATTCATTCAAGGGTTTTTCTTTATTTGTACTATGTTCTACATTGTAGAATAATAGTGAAGACATCAAAACTATGAAGTAACACATGGAATCATGTAGTAACCATAAAAGTTTTGAACAAATTTGAGATTCTTCAAAATAGCCATCCTTTGCCTTGATGACAGCTTTGCACACTCTTGACCTTCTCTCAACCAGCTTCATGAGGAATGCTTTTCCAACAGTCTTGAAGGAGTTTCCTCATATGCTGAGCACTTGTTGGCTGCTTTTCCTCTACTCTGCGGTCCAATTCATCCTAAACCATCTCAATTGGGTTGAGCTCGGGTGATTCTGATGCAGCCCTCCATCACTCTCCCTCCTTACACAGCCTGGAGGTGTGTTAGGTCATTTTCCTGTTGAAAAACAAATGATAGTCCCACTAAGCGCAAACCAGATGGGATGGCGTATCGCTGCAGAATGCTGTGATAGCCATGCTGGTTAAGTGTGCCTTGAATTCTAAATAAATCACAGACAGTGTCACGAGCAAAGCACCATCACAACACTGCCATGATTCACGGTGGGAACCACAAATGCGGAGATCATCCGTTCACCAATTCTGCATCTCACAAACACACAGCGGTTGGAACCAAAAATCTAAAATTTAGACTCATCAGACCAAAGGACAGATTTCCACAGGTCTAATGTCCATTGCTCGTGTTTCTTGGCCCAAGCAAGTCTCTTCTTCTTATTGGTGTCCTTTAGTAGTGGTTTCCTTGCAGCAATTCGACCATTCACGCAAGTCTCCTCTGAACAGTTGATGTTGAGATGTTTCTGTTACTTGAACTCTGTGAAGCATTTATTTGGGCTGCAATCTGAGGTGCAGGTAACTCTAATGAACTTATCCTCTGCAGCAGAGGTAATTCTGGGTCTTCCTTTCCTGTGGCGGTCCTCATGAGAGACAGTTTCATCATGGTGCAGGATGATGTTTGCGACTGCACTTGAAGAAACTTGTAAAGTTCTTGAAATTTTCCCTATTTGACTGACCTTCATGTTTAATGTAATGATGGACAGTCGTTTCTCTTTGCTTATTTGAACTGTTCTTGCCATAATATGGACTTTGTATTTCACCAAATAGGGCTATCTTCTGTATACCACCCCCACCTTGTTACAACACAACTGATTGACTCAAACGCATTAAGAAGGAAAGAAATTCCACAAATTACCTTTTAACAAGGCACACCTGTTAATTTAAATACATTCCAGGTGATAACCTCATGAAACTGGTTGAGAGAATGCCAAGCGTGTGCAAAGCTGTCATCAAGGCCAAGGGTGGCTACTTTGAAGAATCTGAAACATAAAATTGATTTTGTTTAACACTTTTTTGGTTACTACATGATTTCATATATGTTATTTCATAGTTTTGATGTCTTCACTATTATTGTACAATGTAGAAAATAGTAAAAATAAAGAAAAACCCTTGAATGAGTAGGTGTGTCCAAACCTTTGACTGGTATTGTATATATACCGTTCAAAAGTTTTTTGTTGGTTTTTTTACCTCCTTTTTCTCCCCAATTTTGTGGTATCCAATTGTTTTAGTAGCTACTATCTTGTCTCATCGCTACAACTCCCGTACGGGCTCGGGAGAGACGAAGGTTGAAAGTCATGCGTCCTCCGATACACAACCCAACCAGTCGCACTGCTTCTTAACACAGTGCGCATCCAACCCGGAAGCCAGCTGCACCAATGTGTCGGAGGAAAAACCGTGCACCGTGCAACCTTGATTAGCGAGCACTCCCGGTCGCGTCCGGTTACGACAGAGCCTGGGCACGAACCCAGAGTCTCTGGTGGCACAGCTGGCGCTGCAGTACAGCGCCCTTAACCACTGTGCCACCCGGGAGGCCATCAGTTCAAAAGTTTGGGGCCACTTAGAAATGTCCTTGTTTTCCATGAAAACATACATGAAATGAGTAGCAAAATGAATAGGAAATATATATATATATATATATACACTACCGTTCAAAAGTTTGGGGTCACTTAGAAATGTCTTTTTTTTAAAGAAAAGCATTTTCTTTGTTCATTCAAATAACATCAACATTGTTGTGTTGTTAATGTTGTAAATGACTATTGTAGCTGGAAAAGGGATATCTACATAGGCGTACAGAGGGGTAAAAAAGGGGTAAAAACCTAACCAGATATTTTTGTGTTTTGTTTTCTCAATTGGCGTTTATTTTTTAGATGTTTGTTTTTACTGTATTGACATACAGTATGTTCATACGACAGTGAAAAACAACTGAGAAATCAAAGCATACAAATATTACAAGCTTTGGACATAAACATTTCAACCACGAATACTTATTTCCTAATTACTTTTAAAAATCTAAATATATTTAAAACAACAATACAATACAAAACAATACATTATACAGACATTACAAATGGCCGCTCCCATCAGTGGTTTCTCTGTTCCTGTTTTCTTTACATCATTTTATCAAACAATTTAGCTCTCAAATCATCATGTAAAGTACATTTTCGACCTCCCCTAAATAACAGACTGTACATAGACCTCTTCTTTATCTATGGCATTGAACCTACCTACTTCATTTGCCAGATGCAGTATCCAGTTCTCAACTGGGCACACCAGGATCTTTGGTTTCTGGTTAGGTGAGAGGTGACATAAGGTTCTGGATCGTAGCTGTTTTTGATCTGGTTGTAAGTTTTGGTTTTAGCCATATGTCAGTTGAACATTTTGTCTTTGTAGCTTATGGTTAACTTGTGTTTGATCATCTTGACATTGCATCCTAACTTGTTTCTAAATATGTGTTGTAGATCAGCTTCCTTAAATATGGCATTGAGTTCCTTTGTCCAAGGGTTGTTGTGTGTCTTATCCCAGTTGAAAACCTTGTTTGTTATTCTGTCCTCTGATATATTGATAAGACGGTTCCATAACCTAATCATTTAACCCTCTGCCTTACTTCCCAGGGCACCAACCCATGTCTCCTTGAATAGCAAGGCTTGGGGCAAACGTATGCACTCCCAGAAAACCTGGTATGGCTCTTTTCTAAATAGAGTTTGCTGTTTTGGATTCTTTAAAACACCAGATTCCAGCTGCATAATTCAGTATAGGACACACACATGCATGATAGAACTGTGAATATAAACAATATCCAAGGTCTTTACAGATGTTCCACTTCTCATTGACTGGTCTTAGTTCCTAAAATGTAAAGACCAATCAATGAGAAGATTGGTCTTTAAGTGTTAGGAACTTATTTTCTGCAACTCTCATTACAGACCATAAATGACTTAACTCTTTATTCCAATACGGTTTACCAGTGTGTTGAGGTCTCTTAGCCTTGGAGGATAGTGATTTAACAGGTAAACACTATTAAATTTCCTCATGTAGCAGATAACAGAACCGGCCATACCACTGATCAATATTATATGGTGTTTTCCCGCAATTTTCCAGGTCATCAATAAGGTCCATAAGAACAGTACAGCACATGTCAGATGAAAGACATTGGTCGGGTAGGTTTCTGGGCCTTCTTTGGTCTGATTGATTTGCACTTGACTTAGATAAGCCTATTTCTCCATCCTCCCCACCATAGTTTCCCACCGTGAATTTGAGAAACAACAATGAACGATCAGCCAGTCCGCTACAGTCTCCAATCAGTCTAATACACTCGGGACCTTTCCTTTCCACAAGCTCAGTTCTATTCAGACAGTCACGGGGTGTTACAATATAGTCTACGACTGCTTTGCCCTTTGTTGATACTGATGTGGAATGATCATTTTGTGGTGATAGTCTACCATTTAGAATACAGCACCTGGAATCCTTTAAGATTTCAATGACTGTTTCCCCATGCCTAGTTCCACCTGTCTATGGCAACTCTAGGTGCAATACCATCAATGTCAATACACAATGTCTCAGATCAGAGATACGACTGTTCAGGTCACCACATGTGTATTGTCAGTGTCCAGAGAATTCACCTGCAACAACAAGTTGCTGAAATAAAGAGTTAAATCCCCTTGTAGAACCCTCAAGTGGTAAAAACACGAGAAAATAAACTAAAGAATATTGAGACAGACGGTGTTCAAATATTACACCAATTATTCCATCCATTGACTTGTCCTGGGACTCTGTTCACTCTATATAGTTCAAATCATTCGTTTCTATCAACAAGTCTGACGTCACCTGAATCTTCAGGGGCATTCTGTGGTCGTTCTCGGGATCAGGAGGCCGCTAAATCATCCTCCCATTCCCCAAAATGTTGAAATCTCTCCTAGCCGGGATCTCTCGTAGGAGTGTTCTGAAGTTGAGTTTGAGGATTGGATCTGTATGAGACTTGGCTGATCTGATGAACATTTTTGTCTGCTCTTCAGATGTTGCTTCAGCCAGAGGACATCCACTTTATCTTTGACCCCCCCCCCCCCCCCCCCCCGGAATGTGACCTTCACGACTCCTGGTCCCTGGGCTCTCGCTCTCATCCTTTTGGTGGCCACCAGTTCTGGCAACTGCTCACAGTGCAGACCCTCGGTGAGCAGCTCCCTCGCCTTTTCTGACATATCTTTGTTGTACTCGTAAGCTCGTCCTGTTAATATAGATATGTTTGGGTCAAACCCGTTAGTTGGGTTCATTTTGGGTTGTTGCGTTTTTTTCCTTGATACTGTCCATTCTTTAACTCAGGAGCGCTATATCCAGGTCAACACCATCACGGATTTCTTTGGCTTTCTGCTCTAAATCGGTTTTCATGAGATTTAGATGTTCTATGAGCAGCTTCTCCAGGTTGTCACTGAGACTGTCCACCTGGCTGTTTATTTGATTAAGATGTTCTACGAGCAGCTTCTCCAGGTTGTCACGGAGACTATCCACCTTAATGTTTATTTGATTAAGATGTTCTACGAGCAGCTTCTCCAGGTTGTCACGGAGACTGTCCACCTTACTGTTGATTTGATTAAGATGTTCTACGAGCAGCTTCTCCAGGTTGTCACGGAGACTGTCCACCTTGCTGTTTATTTGATTTAGATGTTCTACTAGCAGCTTCTCCAGGTTGTCACGGAGACTGTCCACCTTACTGTTGATTTGATTAAGATGTTCTACGAGCAGCTTCTCCAGGTTGTCACGGAGACTGTCCACCTTGCTGTTTATTTGATTTAGATGTTCTATGAGCAGCTTCTCCAGGTTGGCACGGAGACTGTCCACCTTGCTGTTTATTTGATTTAGATGTTCTACAAGCAGCTTCTCCAGGTTGTCACGGAGACTGTCCACCTGGCTGTTTATTTGATTAAGATGTTCTACGAGCAGCTTCTCCAGGTTGTCACGGAGACTGTCCACCTGGCTGTTTATTTGATTAAGATGTTCTACGAGCAGCTTCTCCAGGTTGTCACGGAGACTGTCCACCTTGCTGTTTATTTGATTTAGATGTTCTACGAGCAGCTTCTCCAGGTTGTCACGGAGACTGTCCACCTTACTGTTTATTTGATTAAGATGTTCTACGAGCAGCATCTCCAGGTTGTCACGGAGACTGTCCACCTGGCTGTTTATTTGATTAAGATGTTCTACGAGCAGCTTCTCCAGTTTGTCACGGTGACTGTCCACCTGGCTGTTTATTTGATTAAGATGTTCTACGAGCAGCTTCTCCAGGTTGTCACGGAGACTGTCCACCTTACTGTTAATTTGATTTAGATGTTCTACGAGCAGCTTCTCCAGGTTGTCACGGAGACTGTCCACCTTACTGTTTATTTGATTAAGAT